>NC_056733.1:213363547-213663547 GCF_019279795.1 Protopterus annectens | reverse complement strand
CTGTCTTAGTCCTGCTGACCTTCATTCCTCTCCTGTAGAGCATATCTTCACCTCTCCAGAGTCTCCTCAACCTGTTCTGTACTCTCACTGCAGCTCACAATGTCATCTGCAAATATCATAGTCCACAGGGACTCCTGTCTGATCTCGTCTGTCAACCTGTCCATCACCATTGCAAATAAGAAAGGGATCAGAGCTGATCCTTTAATCCCACCTCCACCTTAAATACATCTGTCACTCACACTGCAGACCTCACCATTGTCACACTACCCTTGTACATATCCTGTACCACTCTTACATACTTCTCTGCCACTCCCGACTTCCTCATAAATTACCACAACTCCTCTCCAGGCACCCTGTCATATGCTTTCTCTAAGTCCACAAAGACACACTGCATCTTCTTCTGACCTTCTCTGTACTTTTCCATCAACACTCTTAGAGCAAACATCACATGTATAGTGCTCTTTCCTGGCATGAAACCATACTGTTGATCAGTAATCATCACCTCCCTTCTTAACCTAGCTTCCACTACTCTTTCCCATAACTTCATGCTGTGACTGATCAGTTTTATCCCTCTGTAGTTACTACAGCTCTGCACATCACCCTTATGCTTAAAAATCTGTACCAAAACACTTTTTCTTCACTCCTCTGGCATCCACTCACTTTCCAAGATTTTATTAAACAATCTGGTTAAAAACTCCACTGCCATCTCTCCTAAGCACCTCCATGCTTCCACAGGTATATCATCTAGACCAACAGCCTTTCCATTCTTCATCCTCTTCATAGCTATCCTTACTTCCTCCTTGCTAATCCGTTACACTTCCTGCTTCACTATCCCCACATCATCCAGTCTTCTCTCTCATTCTCTTCATTCATCATTCCTCAAAGTACACTTTCCATCTGCTCAACACACTCTCCTCGCTTGTGAGTACGTTTTCCTCATTATCTTTTATCATGCTTACCTGCAGCACATCTTTCCTAGCTCGGTCCCTCTGTCTAGCCAATTGGTACAGGTCCTTTTCTCCCTCTTTAGTGTCCAACCTTTCATACAACTCTCCATATGCCTTATCCTTAGCCTTTGCCACCTCTCTCTTTGCCATGCACCTCATCTCCTTATACTCCTGTCTACTGTCTTCATCCCTCTGACAATCCCACTTCTTCTTCGCCAACCTCTTTCTCTGTATATTCTCCTGTACTTCCTCATTCCACCACCAGGTCTCCTTGTCCTCTTTCCTCTGTCCAGATGTTACACCAAGCACCTTTCTAGCCATCTCCCTTACTAGCTCTGCTGTAGTTACCCAGCTGTTCAGTAATTCTTCACTGCCACCCAGTGCTTGTCTTAACTCTTCCCTGAACTCCACTTCGCAATCACCTTTTTTCAATTTCCACCATTTGATCATAGGTGCTGCCCTCCCACTCCTCCTCCTCTTTTTGATCACCAACGTCATCCTACAGACCACCGTTCTATGCTGCCTTAACTACAATTTTCCGTGTCACCACTTTACAGTCTTCAGTCTCTTTCAAACTGGCTTATCTAATGTTTCCAAAACTCTTCTATATTTGTTGCATTCTGATTTTCCCACTCCTATGTTCTATATAAAATTTTATGTAAGTGCCAAAATATCTCGATTATCTTTTCAGAATTCCTAGTTAACCTTTTGTCATAGGACCCCTAAGTTAAGTCGGTGCCGCAAATGTCTCTCCCCAGGAGTGTTGTCGAGCAACAATTTAATTGAAGATGTTTATCATTCCCACTGCTGCAGTGGACTTTGGCTATTTGGGTTGTTTCCTGCCTAGGAAGCAACAACCAGTCTGCTTCAAAAGGTCTGTCTGGTTGTGGCTTCGTACCTAGGAAGCAACAACCAGCCTGCTTCAAAAGCACTGGCCCACACCTACACCTTCCCAATGGATGCTGATTGGCCAGTGCCAATCAAATAAATAGCAGACAGAAAGAAGTGAGTTCAGTATTTTATAGGCATCTCACAGAAGGCAACTGAGGAGCTTGTCAGGAGCAGCACTTGATCTACAGCTTATTTCCTGGCAAACAGGTCACAAAGAGATAATGAAGGGAAGAGATCAATATTAACAAAACACAGGGATCTTTTTCAGAAAAGGGGTCAATATATACCCTTAGAATGTTTATACCTGCCTCTATATCTCTAACTCTGAGACAGACGCAGCTTCTCAATCTCACCCTTTACAGTAGCATGCTAACTTTATGAATAGTAGATTCAGTGCCTTTAGGTCACAGGGGCAAATGCATTTATTTCAGATTGTTTCTGATTCTAAAGAAAGAATTTGCCTGAAGACAAGTTCTGTATCTTTCCTTTCTCAGATTCGCTGTGTCATGGTTATACTGCCTGTTCTCTGTATTATCCACAGCTATGAGTTTTCAGAAAGAGCCTAGCCCCTGGGATAACCTTTTGCAATCTACAGGCATTTTCATATGTTTTGTAAAGATAAGGAAATTGTCTAAATGGAGTCTTTTCTTGGAAGTCAAGAGTTTATAACATGGGTTGTCTCATTCCTCACCAGTCTTGTATTCCAGGTACATATACAAATTTGATCCCTCTTTGTCACCATAATACAGGATTTGGTTTCTAGTGTTTGAGGACCCAACATTTTTATCCTCTGGAATTTCAGATTCCAGTTTTGGGTCTTATCAAGAAAGAATTGCAAGGGTGGAGATGGAGAATGCACTTAATTCAGAATTCAGGTCTCCTTTTTTCCCATATCCCAGTACAAGCTGTATAAACAAATGCTTCCGATTTTGTTTGGGGAGCAGTTTTGATAATGGTAAAAAGGTGCAGCCTAAGGGGCATGTCAGAAAAACCAAAGCACATCAGTTTCAAAGGGTACTAGCTGGGATCTATGTTGTAATTTGTCTGTTTTTGTCTGGGGTCTCAGGGATCCTTGCATGTGATTAGAGACTAACCATGATGTGGCAATTCATGTAACAGAGGGACACCAGGATTTTCCCTGTCTGTGGGCTTGCTTGATATATTGGGAAGAAGCTTTTCAGCATTTCTTGATTCTCCAAGCATATTACTTATGCAGTAGCAGACAAGCTGAGCAGGACCAGGGTATGTACTTTCTACTGGAAATTGCATGAGAGAGTCTTTATCTAGATCTGTTTGCCTCTTCTCAAACAGGCACCTAACCAAATTCTTTTCCAGGACTCCATACAGGTAGACTGAGGGAACAGATGAGTTTTCACCTTTCCACCAATATACAGTGTCATTCTCAAGATTCATAAGAACTTTTCATAGATCTTTGTAGTAACTCCCCTCTGGCACAGGCAACAGTGGTTTTCTCTTCTTATGGAATTGGCCAGGGGCAGTTGCTACAACCTTCCTCACAGATTGTATCTACTTACATAAGACCAGGGGTGTTTGATGCACTTCAGTCTCATACTACCACAACTTGACTCCCTAGATAATTCTGTTTAGATACTTTTTATGCACCTTGTTCATGGGGATCTGCAGTGGGTACTAAAGGAAGCAGGAAAACCTGCTACTAGAAAATCCTATATTGGCAAGTAGAAAATATTTTATACTTGGTGCCTAACAAATAACCAGGGTCCTAATAGGAATTATGCACCAATGGTCAAATATTTTTTTATGAGTTACTATCCACTGGACTATCTTTCTTTTTCCTCTATCAGGGTTCATCTTGAGGCCATTTCAGCATATCTGCCCATGGCGCCACCTCTTTCCTCTTTATTTCTTGGTAAACAATTCTTGAAGGGGATTTTTGCATATGGGACCAACTAGAAAGAAGGTGGTGCTTTCTTGAGACCTTAAATTTTTGTTGGAAAAACTATGTCTCTGTTTGAACCTGCTTATGTGGCAGGTTTACAGTTCTTTGCTTGGAAAACTGTTCTTATTGCTCTGACATCTGCAAGAAGCGTACCTGAGTTGCAAGACCTTATGGTGAGTGAACCCCATCTAATATTAAAAACAAACCCCTCATTTATACCCAAATTAATCTCATAATTTACTTTAAATCAGGCCATAAATCTCCCGGTATTGTACCCAGAACCCCAAAACTAGGGAGAAAAAATTCTACATACTCTAGACATATGTAGACAGATCAGGTACTATCTTAACAGAACTAAGTTGTTTAGAAAAGCTGATTTATTTATTCATTCATTAATTCATTTATTTTGTGATGTGACTAAGAAAGGACAACCTGTATCAAAACAAACTGTTATTAGATGGTGTCATCAGCTGTTGCTTTTTATTCCCACCATAGCAAATCGGTTCCAGGCAGTGACAAGACACACTTTTACAAGAGCCATATTCTATATGATGGCATACAGAAAAAGGGTGGACTCTAGAAGAATTCTGGAGGTAGCTACTTGGTCCTCTGTCGATACATTTACAAAGCTATACAAGCTGTTTTCCTTTTCTGGGTTCAAAGCTATCTTTGAAAGATCATTTTCCAGGGGCCCTTTGACCCTTATCCTTTGCTCATCCCAGGCTGGGTAAGCTTTGGTAATCTACCCAAATAGCCAAAGCCTATGGGAGTGGGAATTATGAATAGAGTACAGTTGTGTAAGAACTTACCATATCAGTAGACGTTTGAATTCCACACTGCTGCATTAGCTGCACCTATTAATCACCCCCTCCTTTTTTCCTACACATAATTGTCTTTTGGGGGATGTAAAACACTTTTGTTTTGTATCTGGTCAGAGGTTCAGGATGAAGTTGCTTCCTATTTTTACTGTGGGCTAGAAAGTCCTGAAGTCACTTCCTTCTGGCTGCTATTTATATGATTGGTGCTGTCCAATCAGCAGCCAAAAGGAATGTGTGGGAGGAAGTCAGCTTTTGAAGCAGGTCAATTGTTGATTCCTAGGGTGCAAACAAATGAAACGGCCAAGCGCTACTTCAGCAGTGTGGAATTTGAACATCTACTGTTATGGTAAGTTGTTACACAACTGTACTGTTTTCCTAAACTCATGTATATGTCCAAATGCTCCTTTATTTTGCTGTTATCACTCTGCAATTGTTCCTGTTTTTGATCTATATTCATTCCCTTCCTGTGCAGCAGTTTACCTTTTGCCAATCCTTCTAAACAGTTTTCCTTTTCTCAAACACCTTTTTCTCTCATTTGTCTTCATTTCATCCCAAACTCTGACTAGTCCCTCTGGAATGATTTCTCTCTATTCTAATACCTCGAGTTTTATTTATCACAAATTATTGGAATTCAAAACAAATATTTGGGAAAATGCCAATGCCTTTCTTTTATTTTAAACTCTTGCATCTTTAACTTAACTTTGTAGGTGCATGGTCTGATATCTTTATTGTATGGATCTCTGTACTGTCGATCAAATGCACATGATCCTGTGATATGTAGTTTCTGTCACTCCTATCCAGATTATTGTATCTTGGAGAATAATTTGTAAATTCTCTCTGACCTGCTGATCCCAAAATAGCATCTTCTATACCAAATACGTGTGTTTTAATCTACCTTCAATTGTTTCCTTTCTAGGGACCGTGACATACCTTCAGCAGTACAAATTCAGTCACCATCTAGAAGTAAAGTATGCTGCTGGAAGGTGATTATTTTTCCCATAACTCTTTTAAGCTCCATAAATGCATTTTTTGGGAGAATATAGGTGTGTGCCAAGTTATGTGTTCCTTGCCAGTATCCTCTCAGTGCTACAAATCTTCCATTACTGTTTCTTGCCCTCTTCTCCCACAGTTAGATCACCTCTTCCTGCCAATATAATAACTTTGTATTTCCCTTTGTCCCCGCCATTCTGCAAAATATCTACAGTGAAATCTTTTTATCAAACTTGTGTGTTTATTTCTATCCATATGCATCTCCTGCAACATGACAGTTTGCACCCTTTATTTTTAATGCAGTTCAGTACTCTTTGCTTTTTTGTTTACAAAGACATTTACATTTCATGTTAAAATCAACAAATCAGACATTTTGTTTTAAAGTTAAAATCAGCTTATAATACATGTCACTTCTAATGTATTGTTCCTGTTGACAGCTTGTACAAACTTACATGAATAGCATGATTTTACTTGGTTGCAGTCTCAAACATTTGTTTACTCATGCCACATTTTTCCAAACAGGTCTGTTCACTGTACCATTCTACAAATCCCTTTAAAAACAGAATAAAGGAAAAAGCATATGCAGTTGAAATAACAAAAATCCCGAAGCCTTAGCTTCTCTGTGATACCTACTTGCACTAGTGCCTATCCTAAAATTGGGGTGCTCATGCTAATACACATTTTGCTAGGACATGCACATAAACACATTACTGCTTCAACTTTAATGTGCTTTTCTCATCCAAAGTGTAGACACGCAATCTGCATATATTCGTTTAATATTTTAACTTAAGAAATAGCTCTTTGAAAAAAAAGTCACTGTCTGTTCTTGTGAAGGAAACATACTTTTGTGACTATCTTTAGTATATTCTAAAGTTAAGCTGCTAGGGAGTTAGATATTCAATTTCAACTGCATTTCCCTTTTTAAACTACAAATCCTGTTCATTCTATCTGTCTGATCTAACCGATGGGTCTTTGGGCAGCTTTTTGGATCTGTGCCGGCAAAGCAAGTGCCTGAGACTTTAACTCCTGTCCTGCATAAGCAGGCTTCCCTTAGATCTCATTTGCTGTCTTCATGTTTGGACATGGTCTGTGAAGCTCTCACAGCTAAGTGCCTCTTTGCCTTTTTTTCCTTAGTATTTTCAGACTATTTGCTTGGAATAGTTTTGCTGTGATATTGGGGAATTGTTGGCTGTTTTACTGGTTTGAACTAGTATTTTTGTCTTAGGTGCAGCATTACATTTTTTCTCATCAACAAATTTTTCACTAGGCTTTCTGTATATGTACTTGTACTGTTTTGTTGTCACTTCTGTATTATTGTATTCTTCTCTGTTTTGTTTGGTCATTTTTTGACCCCAGGCTGAAATTGATCAGAACTGATCAGTGCTCAGTTTAAATAAATATTCATAGGTAGTTTCAAGGCTTGCAGTCTGACACCATCAACAAGCCTAGCCCAATTCCCAGTTGTCCCAAAGCACTGTCTGGTTAAGTGGCTTACTCAAGGTCACACAGTAGGAAAATGAAGGCTGAGGGAGTCAAATCCTGTATCACAGGAAGTATCTTATTAACAGCTCATAGCCATAATGCTCTGCACCAATATTAGAGCTCCTCTTGCATGTAAATAATCTTTGGCACGTTTTCTACATTTATTTCCTGTGTGTGTATTTTTTCTTTTACATAGTTGTACATTACCAATCTTTGCATTTTATAATGGATGACAAAGAGAAGGGGAAAAAGGGGAAAACATCTTTAAGTGCCACAAGGGTGGCCATAAAATATCTCTGTAGGATGGTCATGAGCTGTGTGTTTATCTACATGTGGAGTGTTCCATTTGTAAGGCATTTGGCCAAAGAATCTTATCTTGACAGGAAGAGCAAGCTGGTCATAGAGAGCCTTCCTAGTCTTGATTCTGAGGGAGAAAAGGCAAAGAAATCTAGTAACAAACCTAAGTTCTGAGCTAAGTGGTAGAGCGAGATGAACTAAAAATGGGAAAAGCTGATGAGGAGGCTTCATTGACACCAAAAGTATAAAAACAAGTTTCTCCATTCAGGTTGAAGTCAGTGCTTTCTACTATGGCTCCGAGTTCCTCAGCTTCTATCTAGATCAAAGAGGCATCATCAAAGTGACAACCAAGTAGACCCCTTTAGTGAGTGGGAACACTTCTGCATACGGTCGAGGTTACCTTTAATTTTCTAATTCGAGTTCTGTAAGTCTTTCAGAAGTACCTTGGACTTGGAGTTGAACTATATAGTAAGACATTCCTGAAAACAAAAGATATTTATGTCCTTCCATCTCCATCAGAACTGAGGGTAGAGAGGGTGAGTCCTTCTTCCCCTATGTTTGCGCCTTCCCCAGTACATACTTTGGAGCCAGTGGTTTTGGAGATGATACTTATCCTGGAGCCTGCCCATTTGGAGTTAAATGGTGATGTTCATCGTGTTTCACTGTTACAGTCATTACACTTGGGTTATCCTGCTGGCAGGTGACCTGCAGTCGGCCCGAGTTCCAAATTCTTGGTCCGGTGTTGGTTGCTGTCACCTCCTCCCTGACGTCAGTGCGCCAGGGGTATAAAAGATGCAACCAACGCCATTTTCTTCAGTCTTTCTTGCCACGCGGTGCCCGAAGCAGAAGCAGTTTGCAAGTGCCAGTCGGCCGACTCATGACATTTTCGAAATAGAGTTTCAGAACCAAAGTCTTCAATAAAGCTAAGTACCCCGTTGGGGAAACTTTTTCTTGCTCTAGACCGATGTCAGTAAAAGTTAACAATTGTATTTCTTGTGGGAAGCAAATACCTCATAAGGACTTCCACTCTTACTGTATTCCTTGCCTAGGCCCTGACCACGACGTTACCAGTTGTCGGTTTTGTGCTAGATTCAACAAACACACTAGTAAACGTCCGTTTGATTTTGCATTTCATTACTTTGGCCAAAGGTTTAACTATATAATGCCGTCGGAACAACCGACGACCGGAATTCATAAAAAACGCAAAGACAAGGAAAAGGACAGGCATCCGAGGTCCAAAACTGATGATGAAGCCTCTTCTAGGCCAGTCACCGGTTCACCGGTTTTCAGTGAGGCGCTTTCGCAGCCCCTGTCACCCGCTACCTAAGAGCCACAGGCCGTTTCCAGCTCCCACGTGGAGACAACTAGGCTACTGGATACTCAAGGTATTGGGCCTACGGAAAATATTCCCTCAGATGGGTCCGGAGCCGCTGAGTGGGCATCGGCTTCTGAGGGTGTTTTCAGACCTTCACAGCTTACTATTAAATCCTCTGCAGCAGCCAATGTACAGTCAAAGACACCATTAAAGACAAAGAAACAAGTACAGCATTCTCCTGGACAGTCAACCATGCCAAAGAAACAGATGCTTAAAATGGCCGAAGACTTAATTACTTTGATCAGGGGTTCCCATCTCCCTCCTGATTAAAAGGCCTAGGCAAAACAACTGACTATGATTCCTCTGACCAAGTTTCTGTTTCCTCTGATTCCTCTTCAGATCAGGGCTATTCTCTTCCTCCCTATGAGGACTCTGATGCTGAAGAATCTATACCTTCAGCCTCTCCACCTGAGGATTACTCTTTTGGGGAAACTGCACACCATGAGGGAACATTTCCACTGGGAGAGCCAGGATTATTCAGAATCCAAGAAAAGTCTCAGAGATTTTCTTTTACTGCCTCAGCATAGGCCCCTGGCTATCCCACCTGTGCTTGATATAGTTGATGTTTTCTCTGAATCCAGTCTGTCTCCTGATTCTTTACCCCCTGCACCAGTCAAGCCAGACAGGTATTAGAGGGTCCCTGACTCTCATAAATTTCTTTAAAAACCCTGCTGCTGACCCTGAAACAATTTCTCAGGGTCCCAAAGGGGTTAAGGCTTCCACTGCTAAAAACCCTGTTCCCTCTGATAGGGATTCTAGAGCTCTGGATAGATGGGGGAAAAACGTTTACACTTCTGCTACTTTAGCTGTAAGGGCTTTAAACTGCCAGTTTCACATGCTTAAGTATCAACAGTACCTCATGTCTTTGTTAAAACAGAAAATGCTTACAAATTCAGAGAATCCTGACAATAAGGAAATGCAGGAATTATTGCATGCAGCTGAACAAGTGGGAAAGCATACTCTGCAATGTGGTTTTGATTCATTAGAGGCTTCTTGCAGAGCCACAGTAACAGGCTCTGTCATTCGAAGGCATGCTTGGTTGAAAGAACAAAGTTTACCTGAACATGTTAAAGTAAAATTATTGGATGCTCCATTACAGCATGATATTTTGTTTGGTGTTGAGGCAAAAGAGGTGTTAAAGAAAATGGAGGACAAAGCAAAAATCTATGCAGACAGTAAAGGATTTCTTACAGGTTCAACCACCTAGGTTTAGTAGAAACTGGCCTTCAAAAAATTGGTCCTTTCAGGTGTCAGACAGGCCTCAGAGGCAGATACAGATGCCCAAGAGGCAGATCTCAGCCACAAGGCTCCTACAGACCTAAACAATGGGGTGCTTCTGCCCCCAAAGGAGGAGAAGACAAATCACAACCTTATAGGAAACAGTCCCAATGACTTTCCTCTACAAAAGCCAAACACTTACCTTTTGGCAGCACCCCTAGGGGGAAAGCTAGCACTTTTCGCACTAAATTGGCACATAATCACCCAGGACAAATGGGTACTGAATAGTTTCTCAGGGTTACAGGTTCCACTTTCACACTCTTCCAAAATCAAAAGGTATGCCGGACCTGCCACAAAACCAATGGGCAGAGGCACAAAAGGAAATTGCTGCTCTCATGGACATGGGATCTATTCTAAGAGTACCACAGCAAGAACAAGCACAAGGATTTTACTCAAGACTCTTCCTGGTTCCCAGAAAGGACAAAGTCTGAAGACCAATACTGGACTTGTCAACCCTAAATATTTTCCTGGATGTTTCAAAATTCAAAATGTTAACACTGCAGCAACTTCTACCCATGCTGGGCAAGAAGGCTTGGCTAGTTACTTTGGACCTCAAAGAGGCATACCTGCATGTCCCAATCAGACAGTCTTGCAGAACATACCTCAGATTCATAGCTGGCTCAATGCATTACCAATTCTCTGCACTTCCCTTTGGCTTATCTACTGTGCCCAGGGTCTTCACAAAATGCCTGGCAACAGTAATTGCATTTTGCAGACAAAAAGGAATTCAGATATACCCCTATTTGGACGACTGCCTTATTCAAGCAGAGAGCAAGGACATTCTATTAAAGCATCTGGCGTTTGTAAAAGGATTACTAATTTGCCTAGGGTACACAGTAAACGAAAAGAAATCAAAACTAGTGCCCTCTCAAGAGATAATATTCCTGGGTGCAAGCTTAATTACAACTGCCCAGATGGCTTATCTCACGCCAGGCAAACAAAAGCAACTGACTCATTACTTTCAAATGATGGCAACAAAGACCCAGCTCCCTGCAAGAAAAATTCTGCAGGCCCTGGGCTTCATGGCTTCCTGCATTCTACTCATTCCATATGCAAGAGTGCATATGCATATGAGGAAACTACAATGGTATCTAAAAAGTGTTTGGACTCAGCATTGCCACAGCCTGGAAACAATAGTGACTATAATTCCCTGTCTACAACAGGAGTTTCGATCGTGGTCCAGGGCCTGTCACCACAACAAGGGACAGCCCTTCACCTTACCCACTGCCAGGCAGACGATAACAACGGATGCATCGGATTATGCCTGGGGGGCACATATGGCAGGAAAATGTATTCAGGGCACGTGGACCAAGGAACAAATGCATTTTCACATCAATCAAAAAGAGATGCTAGCTGTACAGAATGCCCTGACAGCCTTCAAGGATCTACTACTTCCACGACAACTATTACTAAAGATGGACAACACCACAGTTATGTGGTACATAAACAAGCAAGGGGGCACACATTCCTACCCCCTCTGCAGGCAAGCCATGACTCTGTGGAGCACAGCACTGACCTATCAAGTACATCTGCAGGCACAATTCCTGCCAGGAAAGAAAAACACACTGGCAGATGAACTAAGCAGAAATGTCATGGATCCGCACGAATGGAAACTAAATCCACAGGTCTTCAGCATGATAACAAGAAAATGGGGACGCCCGGACATAGATCTTTTTGCCTCCCCTCACAACTGCCAACTACAGAAATTCTGCACAAGAACTTATCACTCACAAGCATGGAAAGTGGATGATCTTTCATTCAGCTGGAAAACCCTGACAGTTTATGTCTTCCCTCCACTGCCTCCTCTTCCCAAGGTACTCCTAAAAGTCAGACAAGAGAAGCCAAAAATGATACTGATTGCCCCAGACTGGCCACGCCAGCACTGGTACCCAATCCTAAAGAGCTTGTCTCAAGGCCCAGCCTGGCCCTTACCTCAAATTCCTCATCGTCTGACTCAACAAAACAATCAGATTCTACACAGTCAACTCAGAACCTTAAATCTGGCTGCATGGCAGATAATTTAGCCACTCAGACCACTCCTCTCTCTACAGTTGTTATGGATGTCATTTTAGAAGCCAGGAGGCCCAGCACTAGGAAATCTTATGCAGAAAAATGGAAGAGATTCTGTGCTTGGAACCAGGCACAAGGACTCGAACTGTTTGTTCCAAATATACCTCAGATTTTACAATACCTAACTGAGATGCTGGACAAAGGCCTATCCTTTTCGTCTATTAATATCCATGCCTCTGCCATTTCACCTCATTACAATATGGAACCTCCTGTTTTTTCACATCCACTGCTAAGGCAGTACCTCAGAGGGGCAAGAAACATAAGACCCCAAGGAGAGCACCAGTACCGACTTGGGACCTCCAATTTTGTATTGGAAAAGCTCACACTGCCTCCTTTTGAGCCAGCCAACACAGCTGATATAAAATTCTTATCATAGAAAACCGCTCTGCTGTTAGCAGTAACTTCAGCAAGAAGAGTCTCAGAGAGTTACAGGCATTAATGGCAGTGGGACCTTTAATCATTTTTCATCAGGACTAGGTCTCTCTAAGGACGAACCCAATGTTTATGCCAAAGGTGGTTTCCAGTGTGGCTCTTAACCAAACCATTCATTTGCCAACTTTCTATCCAAATCCCCAGAATAAAGGGGAGAGACTTCTGCACACTTAGGATATACACAGACAGCTATGACTCTACTTGGACAAAACGAAAGCTTTCCGAAAAACTGAGCAACTGTTTGTAGCTTATGCTGCAGGATCAAAAGGAAAACCTATCTCAAAGCAGACTATTTAAAAATGGATAGGGCACTGCAATCACTTCTGCTATGCACAATATGCCAAATCAGTGCCTAAGGGCATAAGGCCACATTCTACCAGAGCAGCAGCCACTTCAGCAGCCTTTCTCAGAGGAGTACCAACCAAAGACATTTTAGAAGCTGCAACCTGGAGTTCAGTGCACACTTTCACTAAGCACTACCACTTGCCTCTCGACTCTAAATCCAGAGCAGGCTTTGCCACTGCAGTTCTGCAGGGCCTGTTAGCCTCTCCTAATCCCATTTAGACCCAGCCACCCTCCTCAGCTTTGGGATTCAACCCAAGTGTAATGACTGCAACAGTGAAACACGATGAACATGGCACAGTTGTGTACCTACCATAAATGTAGATGTTCGAGTGTATTCACTGTTGCAGTCCAGGTTACCCACCCACCATCCCCCTTTCTCTTTGCTGGGTCCTTATTGTACTTCTCAAGTCTCTACAACCTATGTGATGTATTTGCTTGTAGATGAAGGAAGTTTTATTTTGGCACATGCATGTTTTTTGACATAATTTTTTCCAACCTTTCCTTTTTGGGGGCACCTGACATCTGGGGCAAGAAAAACTGAAGAAAATGGCATCGGTTGCATCTTTTATACCCCCTGGCGCACTGACGTCAGGGAGGAGGTGACAGCAACCGACGCCGGACCAAGACTTTGGAACTCGGGCTGACTGCGGTGACTGCGGGTCACCTGCCAGCAGGATAAACCCAAGTGTAATGACTACACTCGAACATCTACATTTATGGTAGGTACACAACTGTACTTTCCTACCTTGATGCCAGATGTACTGGATTTGTTTCACTCTGCTCCAAAGTTCTCAGATCAAAGGGGGCTTATGTTCCCATTGACTTGACGTGGAGTCCTCATTACCATCTTTGGAGCCAGGTAGGGCAGCTGTGTCTTCAGTGCTGGAGATCTCAGACTTTGAGACATGGGGATGATTTCTTCCTTGAGGCCTTCCATGCTGTCTAGCTTGAGGCTGCTGTCCTCCACTTGGGCCATTCCCTCCTTGGTAGGGATGGCATCTAGGAGGAGGGAGGGGGGAATCTTTGGGATGTTGCCTCTTCCTTTGAGGTTATGGGGAGAATAATTACTTTACTGAGAACTGAATTTCAGGCTGCATTAGTGTTGGCTCCACCCTGGGCACTCTGTTTATTGCATCTCAACCCACTCGTACCTAACCTATGTAGTCCTGTAAGAACTGTAATAATAATACACCATCTGATGTTCCAAGAAAGAGGCTGTGTAAGAGGAGACACTTAGATTCCCTGTTAGAATCAGTAACCTCAGATTAATGACCAAGAAGGATCCCAACAGTCTCACCCAAATGAAATCACCTTTGGCCAAATTCAAGATCTCAAATGCCAGCAAGATAATTGGCCCACAACCCCCCCATGTGGAGGTCCAGTTTGAGCTCTGTGGTTCAACACCCTGTGTGTCTTGGATGCTTCTTGGTCTTCCATCTTATGGTCAAAGAGTGTATGCAGAATTGTGAACAGGATGACAAGATACTTTCTGCCATCTAAATAGGATTTAACACCACCCAAAAATCTTAAAATCAAAACCAAAAGGGTCCAAATCCTTATTTTTTTCCAAAAGTTATGGTGTTAACCATTTGTTACCACTTCTGATGGTAAGACTAAGGCAGAGGCGGCCCCTTTAATGGCTTCATACTTAGAGGTTGTGGAAGTATGCAGAACCGGTTATATTTCTGGCCGTTTTCCGACCAGAAGCAGACTCATTCTTGAAGGACTACCCTATTGCTTCCCTGTGGGTGCAGTAGGTGGGGGGGTCATCTATGACTCTATTCCCCTGCATGAATGATCATCACTTTGGACTCCTGGGTATAAGGGATAATATTGAGAGGCTATCACATACCCTTTTTTCAATATAATGCACTCTCCTTCATCCACTTTCAGATGCACCACCCCATCCATTAAAATTGGCCAAAAAGGAAGCCTTATCCTTGCTTAATAGTGAGCCATCCAGGAGGTTCCACCATGTCAGGGTCAGGGTACTAGTTAAAATTCTGTTTGATTTCTGAAAAAGAACAAGGACCTCTGTCCTATGTTGGATGTAAATTACCTCAACAACTTCATGAAAAGGTCCCCATTCAGAGTGGTCACAGTGCAGTCAATTCTGCCAT
Organism: Protopterus annectens; assembly: GCF_019279795.1. Classification (NCBI taxonomy): domain Eukaryota; kingdom Metazoa; phylum Chordata; order Ceratodontiformes; family Protopteridae; genus Protopterus; species Protopterus annectens. The sequence continues at coordinate 213,648,584 of NC_056733.1, read as the reverse complement.
GTCTTTGAGCAAACAAATGGATGTGCTCCATGAATCTGCAGGATGGTTACCTTCACATCAAAATTGCCAAAGCATCCAGGAGATTTCTTCACTTCCAAATAGAGGCCATGCATTAGTTCAGAACCCTGCCCTTTGGTCTTGCCACACCCCCAGGTGTTTTTGAAGTGCATAGCAATAGTCTCAGCTCATCTGTAGCTCCACAGGATCACAGTGTTTCCCTATTTGGAAGATAGGCTGCTGGCGGCAACAAAGGTGGAATCATTGATAAAGTCCAGGGACAGTTTCCTCAAGCTTTGTCTACCGTTGGGGACGTTATTCAACAGAGAGAAGTCATTGACACATCCTACCCTAGACACTCAGTTCATAGGATACCAACAGGATGTAGTGCGTCACATTATCTCTTCCTCAAGACAAGGTTCAGGCTTCCCAGATGGGAGAAATAGCAGATCTAATGGTTTTCTGTATCCCCTTGGTGCAATTTACTTGTTGTCATGGGTGTTTCAGTGGTTACTATGAGTCTCAACTTACATGATTCTTTCTTCTCCAATCATTCTGACCAACAGTTGCCAGAGTAATCTAACTTGGTAGATTTAGTCTTTCCTTGTTAGTGAGGGGAGATCCTTTGCACTTCCTTGGAGTGAGGGTGCATTTTCAGGGGAGGATGTTCCATTTGTTTACCCTGGTAAACAAGATGTTTGGGATGTCAGCAAGACAAACCATCATATCAATGTTTTGGATGAGGGCAGTTCTTTTGTTGTCATAGGTGCTGCAAGAGTATCTCCCTTTGGGTGTTTTTTGTCCATTCACACTGACAACATCACAATGGTATGGTATATTTTGTTTTCTGTTTTAAGAAATCTTTGTCTGGTGGTTTTGCTCTGTGTGAGAGACAAACACTTAAATTATCTGGGGTCATATTTCACATGTTTTTTTTCAATGGGTAATTTGAATTGTCTCCTGAGTGATACTTATATGCTAAGTGAAACTCTAGGTCTTTGTCTTTGTCTGAAGGATTTCAAGCCTGCATAAGGTATAGCTCTGCTGGTGATTCCCTGCTGGGTGAGAAAGTAAACCCATATTTTTTGTCTTTGACTGATAGAGCTGCTTTTTGTCTTACCTGCTCCATTTTGTTTTCCCTTTTAAGAAATCTTTGCCTGGTGGTTTTGTTCTGTGTTAAATTATCTAGGTTCATATTTCACATGTTTTATCATTGATCAATTTGAATTGTCTCCTGAGTGATACTTAAATACAAAGTGAAACTCTGGGCCTTTGTCTTTGTCTGAAGGATTTCAAGCCTGCATAAGGTATAGCACTGCTAGTGATTAGCTGCTATAGTTTTCTACCCACCCTCATGTTTGTTGTTTTTCTTTTTAAACCTGGTGATTTTAAGCTTCCCTTCCCTACTGTAAATTGATCTTAGTAAGCTCCTCCCTTTCTACACCACCGCTGATACCTTGAGTTTTTTATTTTAATTATTTATTTGCCTTTCCTTGTGCTTATATTGAAAAAGAGCATTTTGCCTCATATTGTCTGTTGTACTGATTTAATTCATCTGAATTATCTAGCTAGCTGTTGGATAAAGTAGTGTACGTTTACACTCTAGCAAGCACTTATCTCATCAAGGTCAGTGGATTTTCCTTCAAGTGCAGTGGGAGGTAGCCTGGTCTGTTTAGGTTGAAGAAACACTTGAGATTTCTGCATGCAATTTTATTGGCTGGAGAGCTTATTAGTCAACTTATCTTGTTTTTAGTGCCTTTATAAATTCTGTACAATTGAGTGTCTGTTGGCTCATTTATACAAAGCAAAGTACTTTTATTGCATAATCACACTGTTATGAGCTGCTTAAGGTACACTGCTGTATCCATATTTTTAAGTTTGTTTGTGGTAGCACTTCACTCCAGACACACACTTACTGTGTTTTTACATTAGTATGACTGGGATTATTCATCTAGTGGCTGGGGGTGATTTTTGCCTGGTCTTTCTGAGCTGGGAAACCCTCTGTTTCTTTTTTTTTGAGGCAATGTAGCAACTGCCTCATGTACACTGACAACCCCTTACTCTAAGTCACTCAAGTACAATTTGCGAGAGATGCTCTTGCACTAAGAATCTGGAATTACTGCTCTCTCATGCCCAGAACAGCAACACAAAACAGGTTGTTGGCTCACACACCATGACTCCCATTCATAATATGCACCCAACACATAAAACCTTCATATGTAGATGTACTCTCCAGAAGCATACATAAACACCAGATACCTCCAAAACACAAACATGCTACACCTAACACAACACCCAAAGCACCCAATACACTAGCACTTGTGTCACACCAAGTAAGCCCTTAAGGCAGTACACAACTATTCCAAATGTTTAGTTGTAAGTGAGACATACAGACACCCCACTCACCAGGCTGAACAAGGAGAAGGTTATGGTCCACTGCCTGTCTCGAGCAAGGATTCAGCAGATCACACATGCACTTACATCTTTCAACAACAAGTACCGTTATGACTCTGTCATATAGTTCATGTTGGTGTGAATGACTTGAGATGTACCTCTCCGGACTGTATAAAGAGAGACATGATTAAGCTCTCTGAATACTTGTCCAGGCAGATATGTCCTTAGCTTTGAGCAGCGTTTTACACTCGTTTAGGATGATACCACAATATAAATATAAATGATTGACTTCAATAATTGGCTTAGTTCCCTGTGTCATTCTAAGGAGATCCAGTTCCTGTCAGCCTGGGATGACATGGTGGATAGACCACACTGCTTTGCCAGAGATGGTCTTCACCTGGCACCTCTAGGCTTTCGGTTGCTGGCTAAAGCACATGTCTCCCCCATAATGCCTTTTTTAGGCAAGGTCACAAAAACAAAATTCCCGGCATGAAAATATCAAACACAAAGAAACTAAGGGTCATGCTGCTTAAATGTTAGGAGTTTAAATCAGAAACTGCACTCTCTGGAAGCACTCCTCTCCCTGGAAGATGTTGACATCTATGCAGTCACAGAAACATGGCTTAAGGCCGCAGAAAGTACCCCGGCCTTACAAGGCTACAATGCCTTCCACACTTTCAGACTGCAAATTGAAGGTGTGAGAACTAATGGAGTTGGAGTATCTATCTTTATTAACGATAACTACACCGCTAGACTGGTTAGACAAGAAAATTCTGTGGAGTTACTCCATATCCAAATTACTGTGGGTAAGACCCCCCTTTTCAGGTAACCATCAGTTACAGGTCCTCTTCCATGAACCAAGATGCCCACACAGCTTATTTAGACCTACTTAGGACAATTAAGGTACAACCCAATACCCTAGTCATGGGTGACTTCAACTAATCTTCCATTAATTGGGAAACTTATATGAGCCCAAACTCACTTGCACAAAAGTTTCTGGACTTTGTTAACTCAAATGCCCTGGAAAAAATAGTGCAGCACCCCACAAGGGGCTCCAGTATTGTAGACCTAGTTGTCACCAGTATGAGTAACCGATGCAACGCCTCAAGTGTAGGGCCTACACTAGTTAAATCCAACCATAAGTCAGTCATTTTTGAAGTAGCAGTAGCACCAGAACTCCCCAAAGGAGAAGTAAGGCTATAAAACTTCACCAAAGCTAGCTATAACCTCCTGAGGGAAGGTATAATCATCTTTCAAGCTCCAGTTTCCACAGATGGTATTGACTGTTATAGTAAAGTATACGCTGATGCCCTGTACATCTACACAAATGTATAGACACAGCTGTGCCGGATAGATTAAAACAAGATCCTCAAGAAAAAACAAACCATCCTGGTGTACATCTAGCATTAATAAATTATGCAATAAGTGAAAGAAGTTGCTGTCTGAAATTCAAAAGTGAGATCCCAGAACTGAAAGACAGCCCTCTTTAGCCTAAACAAGCAAATAAGATGGTTTACTATCAAAATTTCAGACAGGAGTCAGTCGAACTAGGATAGTCGAAAGGCTGTTTTCCAGTTGACTGAAGACCGAACCGAAAATGGTCGACTCCACAACAGTGAATGGTAGTGTGCATTCGGCTTGTAGGCAGGGTATGCTGGGTAAAATTGAGTACGTTGAATGATAGCATGTCAACATTTCCAGTTTTGTTCCTTTGCCTGAACAATGTTTTTATTTTCTTTGTTAGTTTTCGAAGATGTGATCATTTGACGGGATGTATTTCGCACATATGATAGTAAACCAAATAAGACAACTAAGACAACTCATAAAATCTTCAAAGAGCAACTATGAGAAAAATTTAGCAACCATAACCACGATTAACAATAAGGCTTTCTTCATCTACATCCACAACCTAAAAGGTTAAATAATTGGAGATGGCATCACACACACACACTGACCCTGCAGAAAATGCAAACCTGTTAGCAGACAGGTTTGGCAAAAATGGTATCCCCCCCCCCCCCCCAAGCATTCCATAAACCATGTCTTCATCATCTCCTCCTCTTTGCATCTCCAATGAGCAAGTCATTAATGCTCTCTCCAAGGCAAAGAACACAGCCTCCATGGGGCCAGATGGCATTCCAGGCTACATTCTTAATGTTCTAAAACAAGAGTTAGCTACTTCTTTAGGCACCCTATTCAACCACAGCCTGAATACTGGCTTTGTCCCCACTGAATGGAAAACAGTGACTGTTATCTCCCTCCACAAGGGAGACATGACAACAGACCCAGGTAACTATAGACCCATAAGTTTAACCAGCCTCATCTGTAAGACAATGGAATGAATCATCATGGACCTCATAAATATGGATATAGGTGGCCTCCAAACCCTTGATCCATCCCAGCTTGATTTTGTCAAGGGCAGGTCATGCCTGCTAAACCTGTGGACTTCTTCAAAAACATGACCAGAGCCATAGACTGGGGCAAAGCTGTGTACACAGCCTGTCTTGACTTGGCCAAGGCCTTCAACACTATCCTACATTTGGGCATCATTGACAGACTAACCCAGTTGGATATCAACCCCTATGTTGTCAGATGGATTGCAAACTGGCTCACAGATCAACAACACTTAGTCAAAGTGGGAGACTTTACCTATCTCTACCAGCAGACCTGTCATCCATGGGGTCCCATTAGGGTCAGTGCTGGGCCCCCTTCTTGTTTGGCATATACTTCTAAAAGTCTAGGCCAACATGGAGGGGCTGTGTCTAATCAGTTTTGTGATAACTGCAAATTAGGTGCTATAATTGAATCCCCTAGCGATGTCAGTGTACTTCAAAAGGGGCTTCCACAGACCAATGATTGGTGCCAAAGCCATGGTCTTAAACCAAATGCTAAAAAAATACATAGTCATTCCCTTCGGTAAAAACAATGTCCCTGCTGATTATAACATAAACAATAATACCCTAAGTACCCATTCAGCAGTGAGACCTGGGAACACAAGTTGACTGTGACCTCAACTTTGACCACCATGTGTCTACTGTGATGAGGAAGGCATTCTGTGTTGCTCACCTGATTAGCAAAGGCATTAGCTTAAGAGCAAAAGAGGTTATAACTCCCCTGTGCTCATGCCTCCTCAGGCCTATTATTGAATATAATGATCCCTTTTGTATGTATTGTACCACACACCTGCAGCAACTTGAGAGACCTCAGAGATTTCTAACTAAGAAAATTCAGGGTCTTTAGCACATGCTTATACAGGTAGATTGAAGTCACTGTACTCAATAGTGTATAGAGTACTTAGAGGTGACTTGTGTCAGGTTTACAGCGCTATCTCTGATCCACATCTAATGGAAATGCACATCTGTAAGTCAAATGGGACTAGAATAACCTGTTCCAGGGACCACAATCTAGCCTGTGATATAAACAGGACCTGCTGGAGAGGCAGATACATCTCTCAGAGGCTGCCACTTCTCTGAAATAGGCTTCCAATACATCTCAAGCAGAGCACTTCCATGACCCTGTTTAAGTGCAGCCTGGACAACTGGATGGGAAACCATAAATTTCTGCCGGGGATTGCCCCGGCTTCTCTCCTGGACATGGGTAGTCCTTGCTAGAAAAAACTTGGGCATAGATAATATCTGTATTCCAGGCTGAAAAAACAAAAAAATACGCCAAAATGTTGAATAAAATCTTTTACTGGTGCTTCCGGGTACCTTGGCTCAACAGCCTTTCAAAGGAATGATTTTTATACCAAAGTGCAGCAACATTTAAATACACATCAAAGAGGCTCATTAAGAAATCATTTAATTGCAAAATAATGAGCATTGCTCATTAACCCTTACCCATCTTTCACATTCAAATTTCAATATATCAAAACAAATTGCAATTTAATGACTAATAATGCATATAAAATGCAAAAACAGCCAGAATATGTGACGCATGAAAAATGTACATATGTAAATACAACACATGCCAACATACCTTAAATAATATGCTTGAATTATTAACTTTATAATAAAATGTTGAAATAAAGAATTTTGTGACCTTGTTGAACATAGTCTCCTTTATAAAGGAGAAAACACATTTATAAAGAGGAAAGAACCAAAATCACATGTTAATAAAGTTGAATGGCTGTATTCACACAAGAACTCAGACCTCTTATAATATCAGATATGCAAACTGTTCCTCAATGACAAATATTGATAAGTTCCAGAATTAAACCTCTGGGGAATAATAATGTGCCATAATTAATAATGAATTTTGTCTCTAACTTCAATAATTCACTGAGAAAAACATCACCCTGTTTATTAGATGGTTTGGCCAGAATACTAAAAAACAAACTGGTATCAGAACCAGCATGAACAGCCTGAAAATACTCTTCCACAGGATTTTCAACCCTGCTATGTTTGATGTTACCCAAATGCTCCATTATACAATTTTTTGCCGTTCTTTTGGTTTGCCCAGTGTACCACCTTATTGGATCACATCTACAACCTACAATGTAAACCACCCCGCAGGGACAATTAAACAAATCCATGACCCTAAACTTTCTGCCATTTATGAAAGTTCCATCTAAATTTTGGACTCTCCTACAAATCTTACAATGTCCACATGAATAAAATCCTGTATGTCCATGATTTCTCTTAACTTTCTTCATATTTAACATTTCCTTCAAATTGGAAACTCTACTATAAGAGAATGTTATTCTCCTAGGGGATAAGTCCTTCAGGGTAGGTTCATTCAGAATTATAGGCCAAATTCTCTCTACAACCATCCTCAGACTCCTGGAAAAAAGGGAATACTTGGTAACAAAAAATAGTTATGAACCTGTGAACATCAATAAGCAAGGGAGAACCAGGCCGGGAAGCAATGAGATTGTAGCAATGGGTGATGAGCTCACACTGTCTTCTGGTAGGAAAGCACATTTCTGGGAAATCCAACTGACTGGGGACAGACTCTGCAGGACGGTTCTGATGCCGTGCAAGAAGTCTCTTAATCCAGCAATGACTCAGACCATTTTCAATTGTTGGAGCTATCTGTGCTGCAATCTTTTTCCATCCCTGGCCAGTGCCAAATGCAGCAGCTACTTCCACTCTGATCCCCCTGTATGGGCAGCCCCCAGAAGAAGCTCTGGTTGAGCAGTGGCCTTCCAGGATCCTTTATGCTTACCCACCTGTGACCCTGATACCCAAATTTTTACAGAAAGCATTCTGGTGCTAAACAACTGCAGTCCTCATTGTTCCATTCTGGCAGAGACTGATTTGTTTTCCCCTCCTGGTTATCATCACCTTTACAATATTCAGTAATTCAAATACAGCTGGTTTTGATTTTGGTTTCCATTTTCGAGTAATTCATTTTTTGGCAGCCAACAGAATTAAACTTAAGGCCTTACCATGTCTAGGAAGTACATAACCTGTGTCCCAGCTCAAAATCATTTCCTTAGTTACAGCCATTTGTTCCTCCAATATTTCTGACAGAGTATTCTGTGAGGAATTTAAATCGCCTGACTCATTACACTCCTAAAAACACATTCCCAGTTACCTCTTTCTTCCCTGTAACACCTCCAACATTTGCTATCTACCTGAGGAAAAATTATTTGAAGTTTGCTTGGGGTATAAAAATACCTATGCAAAACCTCTAAGCAACTAGGGAGCTATAAATTTGTCCCTCCATTGTTCCCTTGCAAAATGTTTTTCCAATCTCTCCTCCCAGTCTTTATTAATTTCCTCTGATTGCTTCTTGTAGTTATCATGCAGTATTTTATATAACATACTATTTATTCCCTTTTTCACCAGCAGCATCTGTTCTAGAATAGACTAAAAAGCTCTACTAGAGCAGGTCTTTCACTTAGGACTCCTCTATCTCTTTATTTTCGCCTGTACTCTGATATCCATCCATCATAGGGAAAACGGTCTCTAACTTGCAGTCCAAAAATGTTTTTGGCTTCATCCCACTCTATTGCATTTCTCTGTAGTTATTTGCTCCAAATACCTTGGTTCCTTTGCCAGTTTTCTCCACAATGTTCCAGACCCTTCTTGCCTTTGTGTGCCTCTACTTGCAGTCATCCCTATTGGTAAAATCTTGATTCTCCATTCATGTGTTGGCTTGGTTCTTCAAATACTTTCTGCAACTTTATGAATGTAATATTCTGTATGGTGGTAATCTTTCTCCTTAAAGATCTGTATCCAAATACCACTCTCTCCTTATTACCTGAAATGTGTTTTGTTTGCTTTTTGGGGCTGGCAAAGTGTTTTAAAGTGTTTTTTTGCTGTTTTTTTGTGAGAAAAAATTGATTTTTAATTACTTTAAAATTTTTACTGGCTTATGCTGATTTGTTTTACCCATGAACGAGGCAGCATTTTCTGCTTGACCATGGAGTAAACTGCCAGTTCCATGGTTGGTCCTTTTTCTAACCACAAAAAGAAAAAGTTAAGCAAGCAGCCTTTGTCACCACAACAGCTTTCAGTTTGCCTCATGTAGGTGACTCTGCTGTGGCCAAAGCTGGTTACTCAGACCACTCATCTTTTACCCCAGATCCCTTTGGTAAAGTGCCTACAGCCACTGTAAATAGGGGAGTTAGACATGTTCTGTACAGCTACTGGCATCCCCTCAGGGGGAAAGGGAAAGCCACTCTTGTTGGTTCTGGAAAATTGGACAAAGGTGACTTCCCTCAGAATGTTGTGCCTATTCCTGAGGAATCTGCTACTGTAACCATTAATAACACTCATAATCATCATCGTCATCAAACCCCCTTTCCCTATTTTCTGCATGGGGTCAGGGTGTTGCGTTAACTGTCACCATCTCTCGTGATTCAATGCCGCACTTCTGCCTTCTTTGACACTGTTGCCTGTTGCCTGACTGTCGCAGATCTTCTTTCAAAAAATCAATCCACCTCTTACATGCTTCCTGTCTGTCCCAAGTCATCTTCACCAGATTTTCTTCTGCTTTTCTGTCCATGTGCCTGATCCACCATAGTCTGTTCTCTTTGACCTCTTCTATAATTTATAGCTACTTTGGCTTCTGCTCTTATGTCCTCATTCCTTTGTTTGTCCCACAGTGTGCATCTTACCACCCATCTCAAGCACTTCCTCTCTATCACCTCTAGCATCCTCAACTGCTCTGCCTTTACTCCCCATGTTTCTGTACCATACAGTAGTACTGGTTTCACCACTGTTTTGTACACATTACTTTTCAGCTTCTTTGGCATTCTTCTCTCATATAGTACACATGACACTCTGTGCCATTTGGCTGCGGCCCCTCTGATTCTAGCTTTGACCTCTTCAGTCAGACTTCCCTTTTCCTCAGCCACCCCTCCCATATACTAGAAACTGTTAACCTGTTCCACTGTCTTCCCTTCTAATTTCCATTCTCAGCATCTTCTGATTTCCCCAATTTGCTGCCATTACCACTGTCTCATCTGTACTTAGTTTCATGCCATGTGCCTTCAGTTTTGCATTCCATTCCCCTATCCTTTGCTGAAGTTCTTGCTCAGAGTCTGCTGTAAAGCCACATCATCTGAGTACAACAATTTTGTTGATCTGTCCCTTCCAACCTGTTTGCTAATGTAATCCATCACTTGTATGAACAGCAGTGGTTTCAAAGCTGCACCCTGATGCACACCCACTCCCACTGTGGATCTTTATACATAGCCTGCATTAATTCTACCAGTGTTTCTGAGACTTTGAGGACTGCCCAAATCAGTCTTCTTGTGACCTTGTCATATGCTTTCTCCAAGTCGAGGAATGCTTAGTTGGACACTTTCCTCATCTCTAGCTTCTTCTCAACTATCTGTCTCACTGTAAACATCAGGTCAGTTGTGCTGTATGCTAATCTAAATCTGAACTGCTCATCTTCCATCTTACTTTCTGCTGCTGTTTATATCTGTTTATTAGTCATTCTCCAGAGATTCATGCAGTGTGACAGGAGTTTGATATCTCTGTACTGCCCACAGTTGTGGATGTCCCTTTTGTTCATGTACCCTGGCATGAGTATGCTTATTCTCCAGTCATCTGGGATATGCCTTTCTCTCTACCCTATGGGTAACCTCATGAACTACTTCTCCTCTATCTCACAAGTATCTTTATCATATCTGCTGTGACCTCATTTGAGCCTGGTTCTTTCCTTAACTTCATTTTCCTTAGTCTTGGCTCATCATAGGCTGTATCTGGGGCAATACAGCTTCTGTGGGGTTTTCTTCATTCAGAAGTTGCTTAAAGTACTCCTTCCGTCTGCTTTTGATGTCCTGTAGACTGGTGAGCAGGTTGTTGCTGGTATCCCTTATGAAGGACCATCTTCTTTATCTTTCTGTCTTTGCCTTGGAACCTGATATAATTTCTTTGTGCCACCTATTGAGTCACTTTCCAGAAGATGGTAGAGTGTCTGATGCCCTCTTCTTTACTATTGCAACTCCTTTCTTAGCCTCTATGTTAGCCAACCAGTATTCCTTTGTAGCCTGGTCCATCTTTTTATCTCCTACATTTTCTTGCACTCCTACTTTCTTTAAATGACTTCCTTGACTTCTGCACTCCACCACCAGCTTTCTCTGTGTACCTTATTTCCATACTTGACACTGCCATTGTTCTTCAGCTCCACCTCTTTCCTCCTCCTCTTCTTGGGGTGCTAGAGCCCTGTGTAATCCCTTGAACTGTTGTACTTTCTCTTTCTCCCTTCAGTCAACTTCCAGGTCTTCAGCCTGATCTCAGTTGACCTTAGAGCCTTCTTTGACCACTACTGGCAACTGATTGTAGCAACCAATTTTATGTTGTGAGCCGACTGTTTCATTGGGGATGACTTTGCAATCACTGATTTTAACCCAATACCCTTTCCTTACTAGGAGGAAGTCTACCTGAGTTGCATGTTGGCCACTCTTGTATGTGATCTTGTGGCTATCTCTCTCTCTGCACCATGCGTTGGCCACTATCAAACCCTTTGCCAGACAGAAGTCTAGAACAGCCTCTCCTTTATTCCTGTTAACCCACCCATGTGGACCCAGGCAGTCCTCATATCCTGTTCTGTCTGTCCCAATATGTGCCTTCAAGTCAGCCATTATCAACACCAGTTCATACTGTCCTGCTTTATCTAGTAAGTCCTGCAAGTGCTGTCTGAATGTACTCTTCTCTTTACTATCACAACCTCCTGTGGGACATAGGACAGTATTCATAAATCTCAGCCTATCATTAGGCTGGAGTTTGAATGCCGTGAGGCTGTCACTAATTCTGATGACATCCCTCACTGCCTTCTGCAGCCTCTTTCATCACAATTCTTACACCATTTCTAGCTTGTCCTCCTCCTGAGTAGTATACTTTGGATCCCAAGCCAAGTGGCTTTGCTGCACTGCCCTACCATACTGTCTCTTGATGTCCAGCTTCCTCCGCACCATCATGTCATCCACTTCCAAGCTCCATCCTGTCAGTGAACCTACACTGAGTGTGGAAATTTTTAGTTCATGTTTGACAGATTGATTAGTTTTATGTCTGAGTTTTACATCTAGCTTTCACTCAACCGAGCTATCCCAGGTAACCCAGGATAGGCAATTGGACACCAGCCGGCCAGTAGCTTATTGACCCAGGGCTGCTGGGCATTATGACGGGCACAAGCTGGCCAATAAGAGCACATACACCCCTCCCCTCCATTAGCATGGGTCTCTGGCATATGTCAGAGTAGGCCAGGTCCTCAACCCACTTCTCACCGGCAAGCACCTATACCCATTCAGCGCCATTAGTCAACATGACTGAGTCACCTAGAGCCATATTTTACACTTTCAAGTGGCTAGCCCTGCCATGGTGTACAATTTGTGATCCATGTTCTCCTATCTTAAGGATACTGTGCACCATAGTATATGCCCAAAGTGGTTGGTCTAGACAACTCTCCCTCCTAGAGGGCACCATGTAGAGTGTGTGCTGCTGCCCACAGCTCCATTCACTGGTGCGTTTTTATAGGTTCATAGGTTCATACTAGGCTATCTGCCCTAGGGCATTTATAAGCCTAGCCAGAATGTGTTTGGCTTTCGCCACCCATTTTAAATTAATTTTGCTATGCCCTTTTTCGAGGTTAGTATACTGTGCCTCTGTCTAACAGTGACACAGAAGTGATACCCGGGTTAAACCTACGATCTCCCATCCACTTATCAAGATTCCTCTTGAAGAGAGTCAATGAGGGACTCTGCCTAACCTGGACTGGGATTTTATTCCAGAGTGAAGGGAGCCTCTGGGTTATGAATCTGTCCCTCCAGCATGTCCTATTTAGTTCAGTGCTGAGGTTCAAGTCTCTCGAGCGCGTAGCTCGATGGGATTTGGATTTCCTGAGGTGCAGCATGTCCATTAATTCCGGGTTGGACATGGCTTTATACGTCAGGCACAGATCGCCCCTGAACAGGTGGTATGCCACTGAGTAGAGATGGAGTTTCTTTAACCGGGCAGCATATGGCATCTGTTTGAGCCCTTTGATCCTCTTGGTAAGGTACTGAGACGGAAACACTTTGTATGTTTTTGGAGATGGGAGGAACCCCACAGAGATGCAGGGAGAGCATGTAAACTCCAGACAGGCATTGGCTGGAGGTCAGAAATTAACCTTGTACATTGTGCATGGGAGGCAGAGACCTTAACTATTATGCCAAATGTTGGCACCATTTCTCCTTTCAGAAAGAAATGGAAAATGAAACTTACATATACTCCTTAAATTTCCTTAGACAGGAGTAGTCTACTGGATCTGGCTCAGGATGTAGTTCATGCTATTGGCCATTCTTATAAGGTGGCTTCTGGTAAAAGAAAGAAGGGTGCCTCTTTTCATCAAGAGATTCAAGATTCTGAATTTAGACAGGAAAATGAAGAGACAGATACAGTCATCTTTTCAGATTTCTGATTCAGACTCGAAGGAGAGCTCTGTTTCTGATTCTTCCTGTGGGAGTTTATCTTTCTCTGAGACTACTTCCAGAATATGCTAGTGTTTGGAGTGGGACAACACTTAAGGTTTCTCATTCTTTCAGGGAATGCTATGAGCTGTCACAGAAGGAATTTCCAGAACCTTCACCCATTCCTCCATTTTTTTCAGCTTTGGAGAATATCTGTGTCGCTGCATGCAATTTTCCTGATAGTCATCCTGCTGCACCTAAAAAGGTAGGTAGAATGTATAAAGTTCCCTTAAGTTTTTATGTTTTTATACATTCATCCTAGACCTGACCAGCAACTATAGATTTAGTTAATGCAGCTGCTAAGCATTTGGTTAATGCCAATCCTAGTCTATTTCACAAGGATGGGAAGATTATTGTAACACATGGGGAAAAGTGTATTACTGTAGTTTTGGTTTTAAGAATTTTGTTTTGTCAGGCTATGTTAAAGTTTGTTGTGAGTAATTATGAAAGTAATGAGAAATGTTTTGTCTGCAATTTCTTCTTTGAGTGAAAGATATGCTTTAAATAATTTAATTTCTTGCATTTTATAGGTTCTAACTCATTGTATACAGTGCGTACATATGACTTAGTTGATACTTCTTCCAGGTCTTTTTTTCACTTGTACTGTTTTGAAGAGGCTGGCCTATGTGTTCTCAGAACATCCCAAATGATGGGAAAAATGAGATTTTAAATTCTCCTTTAGATAGAGATTTAGTTTTAGGTTCTTCTGTTGCAGAGGTTATCAAAAACTGTAGCGAAAGGGGTAAGTTGATGCAGGCAATCTCTATTTTTCAGCCTTCATTTTCCAAATTTTCTAAGGCATTCTCTAACTCTTCATCCAGTTTCAGCAACCCCCCCCCCCCAAAAAAATACAGTCTCCCCAGAATACGGGTAAACAAATGTTTAAGATGAAATGGCAGGTAGGGTCCAAAAAAAAAATCTGGAAACCCCCAAAACCAAGGACAATTCAACAAGTCAGAATGATTATTTAATGAACGTTGTGGCCCCTCTGACCCTGACGGTCCATTTTCCCTTCCAGATAGTCTGAATCTCTGCTTTTCTCTTTGGCAGCAGATGCTTTTAGACAAATGGGTTCTGAAGATCATTCATCAAGGTTGGGGGGGGGGGGTAATTTCTCACACACTAGATCAAACTCATCTATTTCTCCCTGTCTTTCAACACAAGCTGTCTCAGAGAGTGATAGAACCAGTTCCTCCTTTGCAAACTGGGAAAGGTTTTTATTCAAGGATGTTTTTAGTGCCAAAGAAAGAGAAAATGCTTGGAGGTCAGTTCTGGATCTTTCTTGGTTAAACCTAGTTGTGATTGTGGCCAAGGGGCAAACTGTTACCACTCATTTAAGTTTCTTGGTAACGCTAGATTTAAAAGATGCATATCATATCCCTATTCATCCAGACTTCAGGTGTTTGAGTCTGGATCACATTATCAGTTCTCTGCCTTACCCTTTGGACTATCCCCTGCACAAAAAGTGTTCACAAAGAATCTACAGTGGATATAAAAATGTACACACCCCTGTTAAAATGCCAGGTTTTGTGATATAAAAAAAATGAGACCATAATGAATAATTTCAAAAATGTTCCTGACTTTAATGTGACCTATAACATGTACAATTCAATTGAAAAGCAAAGGAAGCTGTTAGGGAAAAAATATACAAAATAAAAAACGTACAATAAGCTGGTTGAATAAGTGTGCACACCCTTAAAATTATACTTTGTTGAAGCACCATTTGATTTGATTACAACATTCCGTCTGCTTGGGTAGGAGTCTGTCAGCATGGCACATCTTGACTTGGCAATATTTACCCACTCTTCCTTGCTAAACTGCTCCAAATCTGTCCTATTGCGAGGTCATCTCTTGTGCACAGCCGTCTGTGCCCATCTGTCACCCCACGGATTTTCTATTGGATTTAGGTCTGGGCTGTGGCTGGCCATTCCAAAACTTTAATTTTCTTCTGGTGAAGCCATTATTTTGTTGATTTGGATGTATGCTTGGGGTCATTGTCATGTTGAAAGGTGACATTCCTCTTCATCATCAGCTTTCTAGCAGATGCCCAAAGGTTTTGGGCCAAAAGTGACTGGTATTTGGAACTGCTCATAATTTCCTCCACCTTGACCACCTTGACTAAAGCCGCAGTTCCAGCTGAAGAAAAGCCACCACCATGTTTCACCATGGGGATGGTGTTCTTTTGGTGATGCAAAGTGTTGTTTTTGCGCCAAACGTACCTTTTGGAATTGTGGCCAAAAAGTTCAACCTTGGTCTCATCAGACCATAACACATTTTCCCACATGCTTTTGGGAGACTTTATGTATTGTTTTGCAAATAAATTTTAGCTGGGCCTGTATGTTTTTCTGTAAGAAAAGGCTTCCGTCTTGCAACCCTACACCATAGTCCAGACATATGGAAAAGACGGGAGATTGTTGTCATATGTAGTACATAACTATTACTTGCCAGAAATTCCTGCAGCTCCTTCAGTGTTGTTGTAGGTCTCTTGGCAGCCTCCCTGACCAATTTCTGTCTTGTTTTTTCATGGGATGTCAAATTCTTTTCAAAGTCACTTTTTGTCCCATATTTACTCCACTTTTTTATGACTGTCTTCACTGTGTTCCATGGTATATCCAATGCTGTGGAAGTTTTTATGTACCCTTTTCCTGACCGATACCTTTCAGCATTGAGATCCCTTTGATGCTTTGCAAGCTGTCTGTGAACCATGGCTTTTGTTGTAGTAGGCAACTAAGCAAATGTCAGGAAAATCCTACTAGAACAGCTGAACTTTATTTGGGATTAAGCAGAATCTCTTTAATTGATGGCAGGTGTGTACAACCAAGAAGACTGAATGCTGTAATTAAATCAAAAGGTGCTTCAACAAAGTATTAGTTTAAGGGTGTGCACACATATGCAACCAGCTTATTGTATGTTTTTTATTTTGTATTTTTTCCCCTAACTGATTTCTTTGTTTTTCAATTGAACTGTACAGATTATAGGTCACGTTTAATGTTTGAAAAGTTTTGAAATGATTTACTGTGGTGTCATTTTTTTTATATCACAAAAACCTGGCATGTTATTTAGTCCTATCTCGCCTACATTCTTCACCTGTGGGTTCGGAGCCGAATGTCGGCTCCGACTCGGCCTATTTACTAGCTCGAAAGTCTTTGATTGGCTGGGCTAAGATGGTATCCCACAATACATTGCCCCGCATTCCCAGATCTCGTTTGCCGCTTGTAGAGCTCGGACATGGTCTCGACTTGGCTGTGGCTAAGTATTGCTAAAAAAACTCTTTCTTGTGAAAATTTCTGGGTAATTGTTCTTATAGAAATAGAGTTGTTCATAGTGTTGTTGCTGCGTTATTTTTTGTAGGTTGCGAGTGTTTTTTGTATGTGGTATCCCTTTATTCCTTCGGGCTAGGCCCATTTGAGTTAGAGGACCTAGTCTTCCTTGTGGTGTTTGTCTGGCTGTCTTAGGTGCGTTTTACTTAATTTAAGTTGGGAACTGTTTTATTTAGAGGCTCTCCCCTGTGCTTGGTTGTTGGTTATACTTGTTCTTCCGTTTCTGTGTTAGCAGTTTCCTGCCTTTTGTCAGTAGCAGCTGCTAGAATTGTTGGCTTGGCATGTCTAAGGAACAAAAAGAGCATAAGCCCTCAGGCTTTAAAAAGTGTACAAAGTGTGCCTATAAAATGTCCATCACAGACGGACATTCGGTCTGTGTTTACTGTCTTGTAGCCATCCATCTTCAGGAGTCGTGCAGTTTCTGCCACGCCTTTAGTCCTCGGGTGCTCCAAAAGAGGAAAAACAAGTTGATCCTAAAGGGACTGCTAAAACCGTCCTTTGAGGAGGATTTATGTTCGGCTCCCAGCTCCCAGTCAAAGTCTAAATCCTCCAAATCGAAGAAAATGTCTCCGACTCCATCTATTACTTTGGAGCCACCTTGTAAAATTACCATTGTCGAGTCTGCTTTCTCGGCTCCACCGGCATTGGGGCCGCAGAAGGTAGCTGTGTCGACTGAGTTTGCATCCGCTCCGATAGTTTTGAACCAATTCGTAGCCGGCCGCCAAGCTTGAGGCAGGATTCTCCAGATAGGAGGTCCAGGTCTCCATCCATATCCTCCAAATCCTCCAGGCTTTCCGATTTGGATGTAGATAGGGTGGTGCAGAGGCTCCTACAGTCGCCGGTGTTGGCCAAACTTTTCTCGGCTCCGACCCAGTCGGCCCTGGAGCCAGCTTTGTTAGTTGTTCCTGCTATTCCTCCTCTGAGCGCATCCTTGTCGTCTGAGCCGGGAAGCTCCGCTTCGAGGGACGTTCCTGCGTCAGCTCCAATCCCCCAGCGGGGTTTATCGGTGCTCACATCAGCTCCGACCCTGTCGGTCCCTTCCACAGGGTTCGAGACCCGGGTTTCCTCGGTCGGGCCCGAAGGGGATGCCTCGGAACACCCTTCGGTTCCGAGCCTCCCTCTCAGCTGCGGAGACACCGGTCACGGTCATGGCCTTGGAAGGCAGTCGGTCCTCAGATTCGGGAGGTCCCGCCTTTGAGGCTATGCGGAGCGCGCTGGCTAGGTCAGCTACTTCTCTCGGATCGGGTCTTCCATCCCTCACAACACCGGCGAGAGCTTTTGACATCCACCTATCCTTGGATAGCAGAGCGCCAGGGCCTAAGGATACCCCCACGAGTGGTCCCCTTCTTTCTGAGGAGCCCTCAGAGCCTGTGCCTGAGGAACCCCCCAGAAAGAAATTGTGCAAGAGGAAGCACATAGACTCCCAGGATGAGTCCCTCACTTCAGATACTGACCTTGAGGAATCTGAGGGGTCCCCTAAGTCTTCCTCTGAGGTCATTTTGTTCTCCAATATCCTGGAGATCTTGAAACAGAGGAGACTGGGCCTCCAAAACTCCTTCCAAGGAGGAGTCAGTATTCCTTATGGCCTTTGGTGCTCAGCCCTCCACCTCCTGGGTGTCTCCACCCTTCGAGCTCCTGGACCTTATTTGTCGGAGGGTGTTGGAGACTCCTGACTCCATGGAGCCTGTTCCTCGATGCCCCAACAAATTTTTGTCTGCTCCCCAAGGGAAAGAATTTTTAACAAAGGGAGTCCCGGTAGATGCTATGGTGGTGGTGGCTGCCACACAGAAGGAAGTTGCTGAGTCTTCCTCTTCGGTCCATCCTCCTAACAAGGAGTCTAGGACTATGAATCGGTACGGGAAGCGTACCCTGTCTTCAGCAACCTTTACCTTGCGGTCGCTGAATTATTTGTCTCATTTCACGCGGCTCCAGAGAGATCTCTTTAAGGAGTTAGGAGATACTGTAACGGGTAACGTGCCTGAGGTGGTGGCTCAGACTGTCAACGCTCAGCTGTCTACCCTCAACTCCATCGCTAACTCGTCCATGTAACTAATTTCGTATGCGGCCGAGGGAGCTAATAGGGCGGCTAGCTCAGGGGTGGCCCTCAGGAGGCAAGCCTGGCTATGCCTGTGTCACTTTGTGGAGGCCTTTAAGTCTTCCTTCACTGACGCCCCCATTGATGGTTCCTCCTTGTTCGGGACCAAAGTGAAAGACGCCCTCACCAGGTGCGAGCAAGAGGGAAAGACCTCGTCTGCCGTAGGAGTCAGTTTTTCCCTCCCGTCAAGACCTTATCCCAAGGCTCAGCGAGGGGGAAAGATGTGGTTCAAGAAATCACAAAGGCCTATGTTAAGTTGTCAATCTCACCTTCATTCTTGCTGGATGGGTTCAGAGCCGATCCTCGGCTCTGACTCGGCACTTGCTAAGCTCGAGAGCTAATTTTACCAGCTCGAGGCAACCCTATATCCCATGATGCAAGGCGGAGACTACCCAGATCTCGTTTGCCGCTTCGCTAATGAGGTGCCTTCTTTTACCAGCTCTAGGTAAGTGAATAGTTTTTGAGACTTTTCGTCTACCCCCCTTTAAATTTATATATATATTTGTTTTTTGTTAACCTTAATGACTTACTTTAACCCTATTCCCGTCAGTGTTCCCTTTTTTTCAAGTAATTTATCCCCTTTCCCTAGCTTAGGCCTTAGGCCTTCCCCTCCCTAAATTTTTTCCTGTCAGGGATTGTTTGTGTATGACTGTGTTATCCCTGTTTATTTTAAATTGTTGGATTAAGTGTTTTTGTGTGTGTGTTACTGTATTGTGTTTCCTCGACACAGTTATGTCAAAGGACACTAAGGTCTCAGGCTTCAAGAAGTGTGACTCGTGCTGTCAGAAGATGTCTCTGACAGACGGTCACACTTCTTGTGTTTATTGCCTGGGACCTTTGCACCTGCAGGACTCTTGTGCTCTCTGTCATGCCTTCAGCCCAAGAGTCCTGCAGGAGTGAAGAAATAAGCTGATATTAAGGGGCTTATTAAAGCCCGAGAACTCCCCGACTAAGTCGGCGCCGGGGAAGCCCTCGAAACCTGTTAAGCCTTCGGCTGAGACTTCCAAGCCGTCGGCTTCAGGTTCACCCTCACCAGGGTCGAGATTGGCTCCGGCCGGAGCCGATCTTTCCACCTTACCAGTCTCAGTATCGGCTCCATCCGGCACCGATACTGTCCAATCCAGACATTCAGTGTCGGCTGCGGCTGGAGCCGAAGTATCTTCGGCTCCGTTGGCTCAATTGATCTCAAAAAAGAGATCTCGATCCCCATCAGTAGAATCCATACATTCGGCTCCGAGATCACCCTTGCTCTCGGAGCGGAGCCATCGGAGCCATTCTTCTCGGTCATCCAGGCTGTCTGATCACGACCTCGAGAGAGTGGTGAGTAGACTATTAAAGTCTCAGGCATTGGCCCAAATACTCCATAGCCCATCTCAACAGACGGTAGCTATTTCACATCCACCAAACATTCCTCCTTCGATTCTCTTACAGAGCTCGGAGCCGGAGCTCCTCGGAACCGGCACCGTTGTGGCTTCGGAGCCGATACCACCCCTTTCGGCTCCGTCATCCTCTGCTCTGATTTCCTCCTTGAGACCTTCATTGGAGGGATCTGGGCATCTGGTCTCCATCGTCGGCTCTGAGGGGGCGAGTGGCATCGGACCCTTGTCCGACCCCGTTCTCCCTCTCGGAGCTTCGGCATTGGTGAGCTTGGCCCCGACATCTGCCTCGGAGCCTTCCCTCTCGGTGAGGCCTGGGGTTCGTATCTCTTCGGAGCGGGAACTTTCTGGTCTCTCTGACGGGGAGCCTTCGAGGTGATGAGGAGTGTACTAGCCCCTGGGCTTAGTCAACGGACAGTTCCATCAGCTCCTCCCACTACAGTGCCTGCTGACGTCTCTTCCCACTCTCTTGCTCCCGGACCCAGAGATCCAACGCCTCAGGTTTCCCCATTGGGAATATCTTCCTCTTCGAGGCTTCTCCTGATCCATCAGGTGAACCCCCGCGTAAGAGGACATGTAAGAGGAAACATCTAGACTCCCCTGAGTCTACTACATCAGATACTGACCTGGATGAGTCGGAGGGATCCCCAAGGTCCTCCTCTGAGGATGTCTCATTCTCAGACATCCTTGAACTCCTTAAACAGAGGGGGAACTGGCCCTCCCTTAATCCTTCTGAGGACGAGTCAGTATACCTGGAGGCGTTCCGGTCTCGACCCTCCACCTCCTGGGTGTCTCCGCCTTTCGACCCTCTTATGGAGGTAGTGGCTCGGAAGGCGTGGATGGCTCCGGATTCGGTGGAACCTATCCCTAGGAGGCCTTCAAAATTTATTATGGCCCCACAAGATAGACAATATTTAACAAAGGGTGTCCCAGTTGATGCCATGGTGGTGGCTGCTGCCACCAAGAAGGAACTAGCTGATCCTTCAGTACCTGTCCATCCTCCTAACAAGGATTCTAGGACTATGGACAGGTACGGCAAGCGGATTTTTTCTTCAGCGACTTTTGCCATGAGATCGCTGAACTACTTATGCCACTTCACCCGCCTTCAAAGAGATGTTCTTAAAGAGTTGGGAGAAGTTTTACAGGATCCGTCAGCTGCTGGGTCTCAGGATAAGATTAGCTCACAGCTAGGAATCCTTAACTCCATTGTTAACTCCTCCATGCGGCTCATTTCTTATGCAGCTGATGGAGCGAGTAGGGCCGCAGGCACAGGAGTGGCTTTAAGGCGTCAGTCCTGGATGCGGCTTTGTAATTTTGCAGACCCCTTCAAGGCATCCTTCACAAACTCCCCTTTTGATGGGTCGACCTTGTTCGGACCTCAAGTGAAAGATACTTTGACTAGATGCGAACAAGATGGCAAGACTCTTTCTGCCGTAGGAGTCCGTTTCTCCACCCCTTCAAGACCTTACCCCAAAGGACAGAAGGGAGGGAAAATGTGGTTCCACAAATCTCAAGGAGTCACATCTGATGCACGAAGTCAGTTTACCCCCAGAGGCAGAGGGGGTAACAATAATAGATGCCACCCTAGGGGCATAGGTGGTCCGCAGAATCAGGGTAGCAGAGAGCCTCTTTCTGACAAACCCTTCCAGCATCCCTGAGATGTTGCCCGATTGTCCGCCTTCGGAGGCAGTCGGGGGAAAATTATCGCTGTACCCAATAGCCTGGCTTTCCCTTTCTCAAGACAAATGGGTACAGTCAATTATATCCAAGGGTTACAAAATTCCCTTTATTCAAACCCCAATTCAACAAAAGGGAACCCTTCCAGACATTCCACCCAGTCTAAGGGAACTAGCAGTACTAGAAATATCAAAACTGCTAGTAAAAAGAGCCATCCAGCCAGTCCCAGCGGACCAAATAGGATCCAGAATCTACTCAAGGTTCTTTTTAGTTCCAAAAAAGACAGGGGACTGGAGACCAATATTAGATCTGAGCAAACTCAACAAGTTTGTAAAGAAATCAAGATTCTGGATGGTCACGCTTCAGTCCATTCTGCCCTTTCTGGGCAAGGACAATTGGATGTGCTCGATAGATCTTCAGGATGCGTACTATCACATAAAAATTCACAGGCGCTCCAGAAGATTTCTCCGCTTTCGGCTGGGGACCAGTCACTTCCAATTCAGAGCCCTGCCCTTTGGACTCACTACAGCCCCTAGAGTGTTCACCAAATGTATGGCAGTGGTTACGGCTCACCTGAGACATCAAGGATTCCAGGTGTTTCCATATCTAGACGACTGGCTCCTCACTGCCACCACCAGGCATCAGCTTCTCCAAGCCAGAAATTACACCATTCACATTTGCAGAGGGCTAGGAATTTCTATAAATTTCGAAAAATCTGCCTTGTCGCCTTGTCAATCTATTACTTTTATAGGCGCAAGATTGGACACCGTAAAACTTTCAGCAAAGTTAACAGACCAAAGGATCTTGGACATTCAAAGACACGTCCAGGTGATTCTTCTCAGCAACAAAATTCAGGCCAGATTTGCTCTGAAGGTATTGGGTCTTATGGCAGCCTCCATAACACTTCTTCCCCTTGCCCGCTTTTACATGCGTCTTCTACAATGGATGCTATTCACCCAGTGGTCTTTTCAACAACTTCCCATGCGTCACGAGATCATAGTAACTCCAACTTGCAAAAGGCATCTGACTTGGTGGATATCGTCCCCTCAAATCCATCAAGGCAGACCTTTTGTTCCTCTTGCCCCGGTTGCCACGGTTACATCGGACGCCTCCCTGATCGGGTGGGGGGGGCATTATCAGGGCAGAATGGTCCATGGCACTTGGCAACCTTTCGAGTACCATCTGCACATAAATGTTCTGGAGATGAGGGCGGTGCTTTTAACGTTGCAAGCCCTCAACGACTCTCTTCCCCTGGGAACTATTGCAGTCCAAACGGACAATATGTCCGTAGTGTGGTATATAAACAAACAGGGCGGAACCAAGTCCTATCCACTGTGTCGAGAGGCTCTCAGACTTTGGCAATGGGCAATCTCCTCTCACCGGTTTCTGATAGCAACGCACATCCCTGGGAAATCCAACATCATAGCGGACAGATTGAGCAGAGCTATTCTCATGCCTCATGAGTGGTCTCTCAAACAATCAGTGACGGAAGAGATTTTTCAGAAGTGGGGCCTTCCTTGCTGCGACCTTTTTGCTACACCTCAAAACAGCAAATGCCCAGGCTTCTTCTCTCTCTTCCCCCTTCCAGGCCATCCCCCCAGAGACGCTCTAACCCAAGATTGGCCCTGGGGACATCTTTATGCTTTTCCCCCTTTTCCGCTGATACCTCAGCTAATTCAGAAAGCAACCGCCTTGAGAGCCAAGTTGATTCTCATTGCCCCTTATTGGCCTCGACAGATATGGTTTCCATTCTTACATCATTATCTCTTGGTACAGCCATGGCATCTGGACCCGGTTCCAGATCTTCTGACCCACCAGTCGGGTCAACTGCACCAATCCATACCTTCTCTCAACCTCACTGCTTGGTTGCTCCACTTCCATCCTTAGCCAGGCTTCCTAAGATTTCTAATCCTGTATGGGATATCATAGTAGCTTCCCTAAAATCTTCTACCAGAAAGATTTACACTAGTAAATGGCAACGTTTCTCTTTCTGGGCAAAAGCTAGGAACATAGACCCCTATACTGCTCCAATTTATTCGGTATTGGACTTCCTAGCTGAGATTTTTCATTCAGGATCCTCTTCTTCCACAGTGAAAGTTCAACTGGCAGCCATTTCAAATTTTCATATAGGCCTTTTGGACCACAACATTATGTCACATAAACTTTGCAAGGCATTCCTTCGAGGTATCTTTTTATTGAAACCTCCGATTAGAGACCCCCCACCACAGTGGGATCTAAATTTAATTTTAACATCCTTGATTCTTCCCCCGTTCGAACCTGCAGATGCCTGTTCTTTGAAATTGCTTTCTTGGAATACACTTTTTCTAGTTGCCATTACTTCTGCCAGGAGTGTATCTGAGCTTCATGCTCTCTGCATTCGTCCTCCCTATTTAATATTCTACAAAGATAGGGTATCTCTAAGGACTAATCCGTCTTTCTTGCCAAAAGTGGCATCGCAGACGAACCTAAATCAATCCATTGATCTTCCAGTATTTTTCCTGAATTATTCTGATAGAGCGGAACAAAAGTTACATTGTCTTGATGTTCACTGCCAGCTCAGATATTATCTGGACAAGACTAAAATTTTTAGGAAATCTGATCAACTGTTTCTATCCTATGCAGAGAGCAGGAAAGGCCTTCCAGTTTCCAAGGTAACTTTATCTAGATGGCTGTCTTCTGTGATCACTTACATTTATCAGCTCAGAGGCAAAGAGTTGATTTCTAAGCCAAAAGCCCATTCTACCAGAGCTCTAGCTACATCTACAGCTTTTCAAGCTAGACTTCCAATAGACACTATTTGTGCAGCAGCCACATGGGTCTCTCCTCATACCTTTGTTTCACATTACAAATTAGACTTGGCCTCCAGAGACAGAGCGAATTTTGGTTCCACCGTTCTCAAGAGTCTGTTCCATTGAGCCACCCAGGATAGAGGTGCTAGGGACGCGGTCCCATCCAGCAAGAATGAAGGCGAGATTGACAACTTAACATTTAGAAGTTATGTACCTACCATAACGTTCCATGTTAGTTGTCTTCTCTCACCTTCTTTCTTGCGTCCCGCCCTCCATCCCCCTAGCCTGGTCAGACCGGGAAGATTATGCATCTTCTATTAAGAGGTTATTCCCTTTTTCTAGCTGTTCAACTTCTAGTGTCACCAGATTAGGTTGATCCTTTCTAGAGGGTTATGATGTTATTTAGTATTGTTATTTTTCTTCCTCCTCTTCAGTTGGAAGAAAATATTACTATTTCTTTAGCTACCAAACGAGATCTGGGTAGTCTCTGCCTTGCATCATGGGATATAGGGTTGCCTCAAGCTGGTAAAATTAGCTCTCGAGCTTAGCAAGTGCCTAGTCGGAGCAGAGGATCGGCTTCGAACCCATCAAGCAAGAAAGAAGGCGAGAGAAGACAACTAACATGGAACGTTATGGTAGGTACATAACTTCTAATTTCCTGCCGCACAGGGTGAGACCCCCTCCCGAGGCAGGGGAAGGGGGTCATATTCAGGGAGACGTCACCCCAGAGGCAGAGGGGGCCCCTGCAATTCTGGGGACCTCAATTCCTTTTGTGGTTCCCCATACTCTCATTCCTGAGGGTGTGCCTGACCGTGCTTCTCTGGAGCCAGTCGGGGGTCGAATTTCCCGGTATCCGGAAGCCTGGGTCAACATCACCCAGGACCGATGGGTATTAGGGATAATCACCGGAGGTTACACCATCCCATTCTATTCCGCACCCGCTCCCGTCCAATGGATCCCAGACATTCCACCCAGTCAAAGGGATCAAGCAGCATCAGAGGTTTCTCAGCTGCTAGAAAAAGGAGTCAACCAACCAGTCCCCCCAGACCAGATCGGATTAGGGACTTACTCAAGATTCTTTTTGGTGCCAAAAAGAACGGGGGACCCAAGACCCATTTTGGATCTCCGCCAACTCCATTATTATATACGTAAGTCCAAATTCCGGACGGTCACGCTACAATCGATTCTCCCATTGTTGGGAAAAGTATGGATGTGCTCCATCGACCTGAAGGATGCTTACTACCACATCAAAATGAACAGAGCATCCAGATGTCACGTACGCTTCTGGCTGGGAGCCAGGCATTTCCAGTTTCGAGCCCTGCCCTTTGGTCTCACCACAGCCCCCAGGGTGTTCAACAAGTGCATGGCAGTGGTGACGGCTCACTTGAGACGTCAAGGATTCCAGTTGTTTCCTTACCTGGACGACTGGCTCCTATCCGCTCCCACCAAACATCTACTTCTTCAAAACAGAGATACTACCATCGATCTTTGTCACCGGTTAGGCATTACAATAAACTGGAAAAAATTTGCCTTGCTACCCTCATAGCGTGTCTCGTTTATAGGAGCAGAGTTGGACACTATTTGGTTGAGAGCATTCCTACCTATGGAGAGGATCACAGGGTTGCAACGACAGGTTCGTATGATGATGCCACTGACACGTGTGAGGGCAAGACTAGTTCTTCAGTTACTGGGGACAATGGCGTCCACTATCATGATGGTCCCGTTAGCGAGGTTACATATGAGGATCCTACAATGGCTCCTATTCGCCCAATGGTCCTTCCAAAGACTACCTCTATCCCATCCTATCTTAATCACAGGCAAATGCAAGCAGGACCTCAGTTGGTGGCTATGCACCAACAACTTAGTCGTAGGGAAACCCTTTGTTCCACCCAACCTGGTAACCACAGTGACCACGGACGCCTCCCGGATAGGGTGGGGGGGGGCATTATCTCGGCAGGATGGTCCAAGGCACATGGCAGGAGCACAAGATAGACTTGCACATAAATGTCCTGGAGATGAGGGCAGTGCTCCTAGCATTGCAGGCACTTCAGGATGTCCGCCCTCTAGGGACTATTGCGATACACTCAGACAACATGTCAGTAGTGTGGTATCTCAACAAGCAAGGAGGAACCAGATCGTACCCCCTATGCAGAGAGGCCATGAGAGTGTTGAATTGGGCGATAGCTTCCCAACGGGCCTTGGTGGCAACGCACATCCCGAGGAAAACCAATGTGATTGCAGACAGGCTAAGCAGAGCGATCCTCATGCCTTACGAGTGGTCCCTGAACCACCGGGTGGCGAAAAGCATATTCAGCAAATGGGG
This sequence comes from Protopterus annectens, assembly GCF_019279795.1. Classification (NCBI taxonomy): domain Eukaryota; kingdom Metazoa; phylum Chordata; order Ceratodontiformes; family Protopteridae; genus Protopterus; species Protopterus annectens. The sequence goes on along the minus strand of NC_056733.1, from coordinate 213,621,710 downwards.
TCAGCCTTGCTGTGATCTGTTTGCCAGTCCCCTCAATGCGAAATGCAGCAGCTACTTCTCGCTGATCCCCCCACCGGGGGAATCTCCAAGGGATGCCCTTGCACACAATTGGCCCTCGGGTCTGCTGTATGCTTTCCCTCCGTTTCCCCTTATCTCAAGGGTGATTCAGAAAGCACAGTCCTTGGGAAGCAGATTGATTCTGATCGCGCCACACTGGCCTCTACAAGTATGGTTCCCCTTCCTTCAACCATGCATGGTGGATGCTCCTTGGACTCTGGGCCCTCGTCCAGACGTGCTGACACATGTCGGGACAGCTCCACTCCTCCCTGGAGACCCTCCGGCTGACCGCCTGGCTACTCCACTTCCATCCGTAGTCAGGTGTCATGATTTTTCTCCAGACGTGGTCCATATTCTTTCGTCCTCTCATAAACCGTCCACTAGGAAGATCTACTCTAGCAAGTGGAAAAGGTTTTCGATATGGGTCCATTCTAAAGGTATTGACCCCTACACAGCCTCCATTGATTCTGTTTTGGAATTTCTGTCTCACTTATTCTACCAAGGGTCTGCCTCCGCCACCATCAAAGTTCAGCTGGTGGCTCTTTCAAATTTTCATGTGGCTTATGAACCTAGCTTAATGGCACACAGGCTGTGTAAAGCATTCCTAAAAGGCACTCTTCTCCTTCGTCCCCCTGTAGCTCAACTTGTTATGCCCTAGGACCTCAATTTTGTTCTGCAGGCTCTCACCCTCCCACCCTTCGAGCCTGCGGCTTCCTGCGATTTAAAATTTCTTACATGGAAATCGGCCTTTTTGATCGCTATCACATCAGCTAGACGAGTCTCAGAACTCCAGGCCCTATCAATCAAGCCCCCATATTTGATATTCCATAAAGATGGAGTCTCTCTCAGACCAAATCCGTCCTTTCTTCCCAAAGTGGCTTCCTTATCTAATATTAATCAGTCCACTGAACTGCCGGTCTTCTTCCCCAACTTCTCCAATAAGGCAGAGTACCAGTTTCATCTGTTGGATGTTCATAGGCAACTACGCTTTTATCTACACAGGACTAAAGATTGGCAGAAGTCAGACCAGCTCTTCGTTTCGTTCTCAGAGAATCGTTTGGGGTCTGCGGTATCCAAGGTCACCATCTCTAGGTGGATAGCTGGTTGCATCTCCTTTATTTATCAGGCAGGGGGAAAGAGCCTGCCCTTCCCAGTCAGAGCACACTCTACCAGAGCGGTTTCCACTTCCACAGCCTTTCAGGCTAGGTTATCGATGGATGATATTTGTGCGGCTGCAACATGGGCTTCTCCTCACATATTTGTTTCCTATTACAAATTGGATGTGGTGTCCAGGGGCAGATCATCTTTTGGCTCCACAGTGCTCAGGAGTATTTTCCATTGAGCCACCCAGGATGTAGGTGCTAGGGACGCTGTCCCACAGGTGAAGAATGTAGGCGAGATAGGACTACATAACATCAGTAAGTTATGTACTCACCATAATATTAGACGTATGTAGTCCATCTCGCCTCACATTCTTCATTACCCCCCCCCACCATCCCCCACACCTGGAGGATTTGGAGGATCACCTTGTATTTCTGATATTACAGAGTCCCTTTGGATAATTTGTTGGACCTCTTTGTTATAGGTGTGTGTTCGTGTCTTTGGGCGATGGATACTATATTTCTGTTGGCAGCAAACTAGATCTGGGAATGTGGGGCAATGTATTGTGGGATACCATCTTAGCTCAGCCAGTCAAAGACTTTCGAGCTAGTAAATAGGCCGAGTCGGAGCCGACATTCGGCTCCGAACCCACAGGTGAAGAATGTGAGGCGAGATGGACTACGTACATCTAACGTTATGGTGAGTACATAACTTACTGATTTTAACAGGGATATGTACACTTTTTATATCCACGTGGCTCCAGTTCTAGCTTATTGAAGGCTACAGGGTATCCACATTTTTCAATATTTAGACTTGCTTATCTTTGTAGAGTCTTTTTCATAATGAAAGGAATCTTTCACTTGGGTCGGAGATCTTTTAGACAAGCTGGGATTTCAGTAGAACATTCAAGTTTTTTTTTTTTTTTTTTTTTTGGTCTCCTTCACACAGGATTGTGTTCCTGGGGTGTCAGCTAGATGCCTCAGTAAAAAGAGCTTTTCTTCTACACAAAAAAATAGATCTATATATAGATCTGTTTTTAAGGGTTTCCACTTAGACTTTGGTCACTGCAGGGGAATACCCAAGGATTTTGGGTCTCATGGCATCTATGATTCTGATGTTGCCAGTGGCAAGACTCAGATAAACAAGATAGAGTGGTACTAAAGTGTGTCTGGTCCAAGCAACGACATCCTTTGCTTTTCAAATCCCAGTGCTAGGGTTTGTCAGAAGAGAAATCACTTGGTAGAGACAGCAAGTTTTCCTAAATCCAGGTCTACTCTTCTCGCTCCCTCCTTCAAAGCAGTTAGTCACAACAGACGCCTTGGACTTTGCTTGGGGGCAGTTTCAGAAGGGGTAAAAATGCATGGTGTGGGGGACACCAAGGACAGATGCAACCACATAAATATGTATGCTTGCCCTGATCAAGGCACTCCACTCTCTGAATGAATCATCTTTGGTCCCCTGGACCTCTTCAAGTTATTACAGACAGTACTACAGTCATGTGGTACATCAACAAGAAGGAAATGGGTCTTACCCCCTTTGCAGATTAGTTGTGTTCGCTTGGGATATAGCCTCATAGAACAGTCTCTCTCCACAGGTATCCTACATTACTTCAGAGCAAAACTGTGTGGCAGACAAGCTGAGCAGAACAAGGGTAGACTCTCAAGAATGGAAACTACATCTGGGGCTTCCAAGATTTAATCCATCTGTGAGGTTTTCCTCAGTAGACCGATTTGACTCCTCTCCGAACAATCACCTGGCAAATTCTGCTCCAGTAGTCCATGCAAAAAGGCTTGGAAAACAGATGTCTTTTCCTTGGACAGAAATGTTCCTGTATGCTTTTCCAACTTTTCCACTGATATCCAGGGTACTGTTGAAGATTCAGATGGAATCTCCTTCCAAAGATCGTTGTGGTGACTCCCTTCTGGCCCAAAAAGCAGTCATTCTCCATTCCTTTTGGGAATAATGAGGGCAATTACCCACAAGCTTCCTCAAAGAATGGATCTACTCACACAAAGCCAGGGCTGGAACCCCGTCAACTTCAACTGCCTACCTGGATGATAGGGTTTTGATTCCCTTTATAATCTATTTACTGAGGATGTGCAGGAGGTACTAATGGAAGTAAGAAAGACGATACAATCATATGTTAGTAAGTAGAAAAGGTTTTCTAGTTGGTGCCAACAACATAAGGACACACTCAGGCCTAGTATTTATCTGGTTTTGCAGTATTTTTGTGAGTTAATATCCTATGGACTTTCTTACACATCCATTAAGGTTAATTTATTGACCATGTCAGTAAGTCTGTATTTGAATCCTCCTCTTTAAATGCCTTCTCTTTTAACAGTGTGTTTGGAAAGAGATCATTCATATGAGGCCTCCAAGAAAACTGATGGCCCATTCTTGGGATCTTAATTTTGTGTTAGAGAAACTAACACACAATCCAGTTGAACCAGCTGTTCTGGCTGACTTGAAGTTCTTAACATGGTAAATTGTTGTACTGATTACTCTGACCTCTACAAGAAGAGTATCTGAGTTGCAAGTGTTATGATGAGTCAACCCTATTTCATTTTCCGCAGTGAAAGGGTTTATTTTAAAACCAGTCCTTCTTTTTAGGCATAAATTGGTATCAGACTTTATTTTATGCCAGACTATCCATCTCCCCGATGTTCTTCATATTTCACTGTTGCAGTCATTACATTTGAGTAATCTGCTGGCAGGTTGCCCTCAGTTGGCCTGATTAACAAAGTCTTATGTCCTGCGTCGGTTGCTGTCCCTTCTTCCATGACGTCAGGGGTATAAAACATGCAGCCAACGCCATTACATCAGTCTTTCTTGCCGAGCGGTGCCCGAAGCAGAAGCAGTTCGCAAAAGTGGTCGACGACTCCTGAAATTTTCGTTTTCGAGTTTCAGAACCGAAGTCTTCAACTAAAAAGCTAAGTACCCCGTTGGGGAAACTTCCTTACCGATGTCAGTAAAAGTTAATAATTGCATTACTTGTGGGAAACAAATACCTCATAAGGATTTTTATTTGTACTGTATTCCTTGCCTAGGCCCTGACCACAACATGCCTTGCTGTCGGTTTTGTGCTAAATTTAATCAACGCACTATTAAACGTCTGTATATTTTTGCTTCTAAATATTTTGACTCACGATTTAATTATCCAGAAATGTCGTCTGTTAGCAATCCGACTACCGGAATACCTAAAAAAAACACACAGAAAAAGACAGAGACAGGCCATCAAGGTCCAAAACTGACGACGCTTCTCCTAAGCCAGTCGCCAGTTCACCGGTACTCAGTGAGGCACTTTCGCAGCCCCTGATACCCACTACTTCTGATTCTCAGGCCTCTACTGAGACCCATTCAGAGTCCGATATGCCGCGAGATACTTCAATTACGGAACCCGTGAATGTCTCTGCCTTGGATGGGTCCGAATCCGCTGTGCAGGCACCGGCTTCTGAGGGTATTTTCAGGCCTACAGATTTGTATATTAGACCGACGCCTTCTTCAAAACTAAGGCCAAAATTAAAATCTGTCTAAAAAACCAACGCCTGGGCCACATGTGCAGGCCCCTATGCCTAAAAAACAGATGATCAAAATGGCTGAAGATTTAATTACTCTGATCAGGGGTAGCCAACCCTCCCCCCTTCTAAGAGGCCTAGGCAAGACATTGATTATGAATCTTCTGAACAGGATTCTATTTTTTCTGACTCTTCTAATGAACAGGATTTGTCTATACAAACTAATGAGGACTCTGATACAGAAGATTCCATTCCTTCTGCTTCTCCTCCTGAGGATTTTTCTTTTGGGGAAACTTTACATACTTTAAGGGAACATTTCCACTTGGAAAGTCAAGATTTCTCTGAATCTAAAAAGAGACGTAGGGATTTTCTTCTTCTTCCTCAGCATAGGCGTTTGGCTATACCTCCTGTTCTAGATATTGTTGATGATGTTTTTTCAAAATCTAGTATGGCTCCTGATTCTCTGCCTCCGGCTCCTTGTAAGCCAGACAGATACTACAGGGTTCCTGACTCCCACAAATTCCTTTTCAAAAATCCTATTGCAGATCCTGAAACCATTTCTCAGGGTCCCAAGAGCATTAAGGCCTCTACTGCTAAAAATCCTACCCCTTGTGATAGAGATTCCAGGGTGCTGGATAGATGGGGTAAGAAGGTTTACACTTCTGCAACCTTGGCAATCAGGGCTTTAAACTGTCAATTTCATATGCTTAAATATCAACAGCACATCATGGGACTGCTTAAACAGAAAATTATGTTAATTTCTGACTGTGTGGGAAATAAAGATTTACAGGATTTATTGCATTCAGCTGAACACGTTGGAAAACATATTTTGCAATGTGGTTTTGATTCTTTGGATGCCTCTTGCAGGGCTGCTGTAACTGGGTCTGTGCCAAGAAGGCATGCTTGGCACAAAGAGCAAACTTTGCCTGACCATGTTAAAGCAAAATTGTTGGATGCTCCTTTACAACAGGACCGTCTCTTTGGAAAAAAGGCTGAAGAAGTTTTAAAAAAGATGGAAGATAAAGTTAAATCTATGCAAACTGTGAAAGATTTCTTACAAGTGCAACCTCCAAGATTTAGTAGGCACTGGCCTACTTAGAACTGGTCCTTTCCAGTTCCTTCGAGAGCCACTCAAGTCAAACCCAGACATTCCAAATGCTCCAGGTTTCAGTCACAAGGGACTTTTAGAACAAAACAATGGGGTGCCTCCTCCTCCTCCAAATCTGGAAACAACAAGGCACCTTCATATGGTAAGCAGCCTCAATGACTTCCCTTTACACTTACCAAGCACTTACCTTTTGGCCACCCCTTTGGGGGGAAAACTGGCATTTCATGCAAGAAACTGGCAACTTATAACTCAGGACAAATGGGTTTTAAATATAGTATCTCAGGGATACAGATTTCATTTCCACAAGTTGCCAATCCCAAATGGATGGCCAGACCTGCCCCCAAATCAATGGACAGAGGCCCAGAAACAAGTACTGTACCTCATGAACATGGGGGCTATTCAACCAGTACCAGAAGAGGAAAAGGGGCAAGGTTTCTATTCAAGACTTTTCCTGGTACCCAGAAAAGACAAATCATGGTGTCCAATTCTGGACTTATCTACTCTAAACACATTTCTGGACATTCCAAAATTCAAGATGCTGACTCTTCAACAATTACCTCCTATGCTAGGCAACGATGCCTGGTTGGTAATTCTAGACTTAAGAGGCTTACCTGCATATCCCAGTCAGGGAATCTTGCAGAAGATACCTCTACTTCAAAGCAGGCTACTTGCATTTCCAGTTCTCTGCACTGCCCTCAGTCTTATCTACTGCGCCCAGGGTCTTCACAAAGTGCCTGGCTCCAGTAATTGCATTTTGCAGACAAAGAAATATTCAGATATATCCATATCTGGACGATTGTCTAATTCAGGCAGAAAACATGGACATTCTTCTAAAACATCTGGTGTTTGTAAAAAGGGTTCTAACTTGTCTAGGGTACACTAAACGAAAAGAAATCACAACTGGTACCCTCTCAAAAAATTACATTCCTGGGTGCAAGCTTGAATACAACTGCCCAAATGGCTTACCTTACACCAGGAAAGCAAATTCATTTGCTAACTTACTTCAAACAGGTGGCCACAAAAACCCTGCTATCTGCAAGACAAATTCTGCAAGCCTTGGGGTTCATGGCCTCCTGTATTCTTCTAATTCCATATGCAAGACTGCATATGAGGAAACTTCAGTGGTACTTAAAAAGTTTATGGAGTCAACACTGTCACAGCCTGGAAACAATAATTCCTATCATACCTTGCCTGCAACTAGAGTTCCTATGGTGGGCAGAGGCCTCCTACCAAAACAAGGGACTGCCATTCACTCCACCCCCTGCTGCCCAGACTAACTACAGATGCATCGGACTATGCTTGGGGAGCTCATCTGGCAGGGAAGTGCATTCAGGGCAAATGGAGCCCAAATAAAATGCACCTTCATATCAATCAAAAAGAGATGCTAGCTGTACAGAATGCACTGAGCCTTCAAGGACTACCCTCATCCAGGACAATTAATGATAAAGACAGACAACACCACAGTTATGTGGTACATAAACAAGCAAGGGGGTACACACTCCTACCCCCTTTGCAGACTAGCCATGGCATTGTGGAACACTGCCTTGACCTATGAAATACAGCTACAAGCTCAATTCCTGCCAGGAAAGCTGAACAATCTGGCAGACGAACTAAGCAGAAATCTCATGGACCCACAAGAATGGAAACTGGAACCATGGATTTTCAACATGTTGACACTCAAATGGGAGGAGTCCAGACATAGTTCTGGGGTGAGGCAAAAAGATCTATCAGCTGGACAAATTCTGCACAAGAATTCATCACAAAAAAGCCTGGAAAGTGGATGCTCTATCATTCAGCTGGAAAAACCTATCAGTCTATGCTTTTCCCCCACTGCCTCTGCTCTCCAAAGTTCTACTAAAAGTCAAACAAGACAAACCAAAAATGATTTTGATTGCTCCAGACTGGCCTCACCAACACTGGTACCCACTCCCATGCAATTTTCACACCTTCCACCATGGCACCTGCCTCAGACACCTTACTTACTGTCTCAGCAGAACAACCAAATTCTGCACACTCGGCTCCAAACTCTGAATCTTGCAGCATGGCTAATCACCTAAATTCACCCTTAGCATCCCTCTGCAAACCTGTGATGGATGTCATTTTGGAGGCAAGAAGGAGTAGTACTAGAAAATCTTATGCTGACAAATGGAAAAGATTTTGTGCCTGGAATCAGTCACAAGGGACAAGCACAGCAGTGCCCAATATTCCTCAGATTTTGCAATACTTAACTGAGATGCTCCACAAGGGCCTGTACTTTTCTAAAAGTCCATGCCTCAGCCATTTCAACTCATTACAACACAGAGCCTCCCTTCTTCTCTCATCCTCTGCTAAAGCAGTATCTCAGAGGGGCCAAATACTTAAGACCACCCAGGAGAGCTCCAACCCCTGCCTGGGACCTCAACTTTGTATTGGAAAAACTTGCTCTTCCCCCTTTCATGCCAGCTGCTACTGCAGACTTAAACATTTCCCTCTTGGAAAACAGCTTTCATTTTAGCAGTCACTTCAGCTAGAAGGATTTCCGAATTACAGGCTCTTATGGTAGTGGAGCCTCTCATTATTTTTCATGCGGACAGGCTGCCTCTCAGGACCTATCCATCCTTCATGCCTAAGGTGGTATCCAGTGTGGCTCTTAATCAAACCATTCATTTGCCAACTTTCTTTCCCAATCCACAGAACAAGGGGGAGCGGATTCTGCATTCATTGGATGTACACAGACAGCTTAGATTTTACCTAAACAGAACAAAATCTCTAAGAAAATCTGATCAACTACTGGTGGCATTTGCTGCAGGGGCAGATGGAAAGGCTATTTCAAAGCAGACTATTTCCAAATGGATAAGCCATTGTATTCATTTCTGCTATATGCACCATGGTAAAACTATCCCCCAGGGGATCAGATCTCATTCCACTAGGGCTGCATCTACTTCTTCAGCCTTTCTCAGAGGTGTTCCTACCAGAGACATTCTAGAAGCTGCTACCTGGAGCGCAATTCATACGTTCACCAAACATTACCATTTACCTCTCTTCTCTAAATCCAGAGCTGGCTTTGCTACTGCTGCCCTTGCAGGGCCTTATAGCTGGTTCTAATGCTGTATAAATCCATCCTCCCAACCATAGCTTTGGGAATCTACCCAAGTGTAATGACTGCAACAGTGAAACACGAAGAACATAGTACAGTTGTGTTTACTTACCATAAATGTAGATGTTCGAGTGTATTCACTGTTGCAGTCCTGGTTACCCTCCCTCCTATCCCCTGTTTTTTCTCTTTCTGTACTTATACTTTCTTTTACTATGCTTAAAAGCCTTTTTGGTGTATTTGCTTTAGTTTGGAGATGTATATTTTTGTGTTTTTAATTACTTAAATATTTGTCTCCCCATTTGGGGGACACCTGACATCTGGGGCAAGAAAAAACTGATGTAATGGCGTCGGCTGCATGTTTTATACCCCTGATGACCTGACGTCATGGAAGAAGGGACAGCAACCAACGCAGGACCCAAGACTTTGTTAATCAGGCCGACTGAGGGCACCCTGCCAGCAGATTACCCAAATGTAATGTCTGCAACAGAACTGTTGCAAACATCTACATTTATGGTGAGTGTACACAACTGTACTTTTTCTTTCCTGAACCTAAACATGAGAGAGAAAGGATACTCCAACCTTCAAAACCAGCACTGGAACCTGGAATATTTGACAAACCAAGGCACTCACAAAACCCATGTAGTCGCAGCAAAAAACAATTCACTCCAAACCTTGGATGCCCACAGACAACTTTTGTACTCTCTTGACAGAACTAAATATTTCAGAACTTTTGATCAGTTTTTCATTTTTTGTGAAGGTAAGAAGAATAGACAACCTGTATCAAAACAGAATATTTCCAAATGTTTGTGTCAGGCTATTACCTTTTGTTATCCTCACCACGACAAAACTATTCCACGCAGGGTAAAGGCAAAGTCTATGAGGACCTTGGCTTCATCTATGACTTAACATTTTAAAGGCACTACAATCTGGAGTCCTTCTCTAGATCTAGATCAGGCTTCACTAGGACCATTCTCCAGAAGCTCTGGGACCCTTTCCCTTCCACCTCCCAAATGTAGTAAGCTAGGATAATATAGCCAAATAGCTAAAACTACTGAAGCTGTGATCAGTATGATAACTACTGAAGCTGTGATCAGTATGATGAGTATAGTACAGTTGTGTAAATAATCTTACCATAACAGTAGATGTTTGATTAATAACAGTTGTAGTAGCTGCTCCCTCCTTCCATACTCCTTGTTTTGGTGCGTTTTTTATACCAGGGTGAGGGCATACATTTTTTGTTGTTCTTAGCGATGTCTTTTCAGGGTTCAGCTTCATTCTCTGAAGTGGCATAAAAGCTCTAAAGGGATTGGTACCCAAACATGAAAGTCAGCTGAGCTCAAGTTGCTTGACGGTTTGTGTGCATGGAAGGAAAATGCCCTGAAGCTTTGGAGGGTGTCTGGCTGTTGTATGCTTTGCAGGATGTAACCCAATATAGCTAAGGCTACTGCAGCAGTGATCATTCAAACATCTACTGCTGTGATAAGTTTACTTAAACAGCTGTACTTTTTATCTTCATTAATTTCATGCCCTTAAAAGACTTGAATCTATAGCAAAATGTTCTACAACACCGGGTTTCCAAGATGGCTGCACACTGAGCTAATTACAGTTCTCCCAGTGTGAAAACAGAAATTCAGGAAAGAGAGCCAGTGAATTTGCCTTTGGGGTAAATTTCAGTAAGTGTACTACCTGGATGCCAGCAAAATGGAAATTCGGAGAACCTGAAAGAAAATCAATCAACAAAAATGAGAAGAAAACCTTCTCTGGAAAGAATGTTCATCAAGAAGCAGTTTGAGCTCCAGCTTTGGTGCAAGAAATTACTTCCAGTAATTTAGAGGAAAAAGTAAGTCGGTGTGCTCAGAGCTGATTCTGAAGGAATATATCAACTCGTATAACAAAAGGATTGAAAAAAATGTAAGACATTTTAAACAGATATTCTGGTAGGCTGATAAAACTACAAAAATCAGAGGTCAAAATGAAGAAAAGGTTGGCTAAGTATGAGACTGCTGAAGAAAAGATAAAAAAAAAACGGTAGAATTAGAGGACGGAGCATGTAAAGAACATCTCAAATTTTGTGCTTTACTAGTGAAACTGGAAAGAACAGACTGTATTAATTTTATGAAAGCACAAATAAGAAACTGGACTGGTATATCCAAGATTAAACTCCAAGACAACATACTCATCTCTAACTATTGGTTTAAAAGTAGCTTATCAGTAACTGAACAACAACTAAGCCAGACTATGACCTTAACACTTAAAGCATTACCACTGAAAAAGTTAACATGCACACAACTCATGATCAACAACAATGCTTATCTTACCCTGTCAGTACTACAGAAATTTAACTCTTCCAGTTTATCACATTGTCCATATTGTAAATCACAGAAAGCAGATGTAATCCATATGTTTTGGAGCTGCTGCAAATGCATATTTAAACTATGGTATTCATTAAAAATCCAATTACAAAATCAAGGCTATGAAGAAACAACACTGAGTTCACACTCCTTCACATCCCCCACCCCGAAGTATCCAATAGTCAAGCGATCATACATAATCACATTATTCCTATTAATGAAACTATACATGGTATCTAAATGGGGAGACCGACTGAACATCAACTGGGCTGAATTCAAACAGATGGCAATCAAACACTTGCTAGATGATAAATGGGTAACTGATGCGAAAAAGTAACATTGTTAAGAAACTAGAAGTATGGGAACCGGTCTTTGACATACTGCTAGCTTAATCCACCTGCATTAACATAAAGACACAGGTCCTTATTCGCAAAGACACACCTGTAACACACACACATAGATATGTAATGACAAGAATTCTCCACAACTGTGTAAGCTTACTAAATGGATGTGATATCAAAATGTATGGCACTTTTGTACAGTTGTAAATAATGTTTCATGTTTTGTGTATGGATACTGTTCACCTATAATACTTTACCTAGTATACTATTACATTGTATCTGTTGCTCTGTTTTGTCTTGTACTTTAAATAATTAAAAATAAAGAAGTTTGAAAAAAAGTAAAAAGAAACTGGACTGGTATTCCACAGGAGGAGTTGTTAATTGAAAGAACATATCATGTGTATGCTCCAAGCCTGGTCATAAGAAAGCAACCCAGACCGTTGATAGCAATATGCAATTCTACTAGCAGAAAGAGTTGATTCTGACAAAGCTGTGGCAGAAGGACAAAGTAGTTAAAGTGGGAGACACTAGAGTGTTTATGGAAAATGATTACTCACTGTACATCAGGCAGAAGAGGAGTAAATGTATTCAAGCAATCAGGGAATGTCCAGAAGTAAGTGTGAGATTCAAGCTGCTGTATCCAGCTATTTTCAGAATATTGTTTTCCTGGAGGATCAGATTTTTTTGCAGTACACGCTACGGAGGAAATACAAAAGTTTGTCCAACAAAAAGTGAGCTATAAAACAAAAGAGAATTCTGTTTCTTTTTGTTCCTCTGATACAAAAACCCATATAGAGAGAGAGAGAATATCAGTGAAACATTTTCCGTTGTTCCAAAGGAAAGTGTTTGAGAGAGAAAAGCACAAGAGTTGACTAGAAGAACTGAGTACTTTGGAAATGAAACAGAGACTGGATTTGGGAGATGAGGGTCAAAAGGAAGAAAACCAGTAACTCGGAAATTGTGGGATTACAAACGCATTAATTACATTTTTATGAAATATAAAGGAACAAGAAAAAGTGGAAATATTGGATGTTTGACTTTGCTAAACTTGTAGGGGACTCCAAAGCATATGCCATACTTCATTCATACCATTAATGTTCAGAAAAGTGTTTAGTAAAGGGAAAGGGGAAGGAAAGAGTTAACTGTAAGCAAAACAACATTTTCATTCTTAACAGTATTTTTATAATATTTGACATATCCTGCATGCTATAAAGTAATTTTTTAAGCTATTTTTGTATGTGCTACCAGTTAGGATAGGAAGAGATGAAAGAAAAATGTTGACATGTAATCAATCTGCAGGAAAGTCCCCAGGAGTAGATGGCATTCCTGTAGAGGTTTGAAAGCTAGGAATGAAGAAAGTGATAAAGATCTGGAAGGCTTTGTCTAACAATATTTTAAATGGAGGAGAAGCACCAACATCCTGGCAGAAAGCTGTGGTGGCTGTAATAACTAAAGATGGTAAAGACCTTCAGATCCAGCTTCATATAGGCCCATTTAGATTCTAAGTCATGATTATAAAGTGTCTATAATGGCTAAAAAATGACAAGGGGTGATACCAAAATTGATAGATATGGATCAGTGTGGTTTTGTGGAGGGGTGGCAAGCATTTGACAGCATTAATAGAACAATGGTGATCCAGAGGGAAGCAAAATGTATAAGAAAATACCACTGATGTTGGTGGGTCTTAATGCAGAGAAAGCATTAGATAGAGTAACCTGGGATTTTATGAGTAGGGTCATGGAAGTTTTTGCATTTCCTGACAGAATTATAAGGTTGATTACGAGGATATGTGAGGAATTGGAGGCAAAAATTAAAGTGTGTATGGGGTGGGGGGGTCCCTCTCTGATAAATTCTGTTTGAGCAGAGGAACCAGGCAGAGGTGTCCTCTTTCCACTTTGTTATTTATGTTATATTTAGAACCATTGGCAAAGAAAATAAGTGACTCAGAAAAATCAAGGATATAATTGGTATGGTAGTTACGAAAAGTTGGTTTTATTTGCAGATTATATTATTTTATACCTGATAAACCCAGAAAAGGACATTTTAGTGTTGTGAAACATTGTGAGACAGGCTCAAGTCTTTTTGGGATCCAAAATTGATAAAGAGAAAACAAAGGCAATAGCTGGAAACTGTGTTCCTACACTCAGTGATTCTGCAATACCCCAAATTCATGGGGACATGATGAAATAAAGTACCTAGGAGCATAGATTAAAAAGGATTGTTATGGCAGCTAAGGTTATGTGAGAAGACACTAAAAAAATAATACAAAAACTAAGAAATTGAAAGTTCTGTTTTATGGATATGGATAGCAAGATACAAGCAGTGAAAATCTTTTTAGACCTTTTAGTTTTATATACAGGTCAGGCATATTTTTATCAACCAGAGAAGTTGTAGATAGTAATTAATAAAGAGTTGAAAGATTTTACCTGGGAGGGGAAGAGGGCAAGAGTCAAATGCAATAATTTGATCTTTTCAGTAGAAAAGTTGATTTGGGATTACCTGATTTGAAGGGGTATTTTCAGAGCTACATAGTTAAGGCCCCTATATATAGCACAAGCAGAAAACTGTCATACAAAGTGGAAAGGGATAATGATGAAATGGGAGTGGGCTCAAGAAATAAGGAGATAGATTGGGATTTTGAATGCAGATCCTTAAAGAAAATAGAGTAACAGAAAGTATTCTAATAATTAAGCTAAGATGGGAATGAAGAAAGGAGATTCTGCCAATAACAATGACTGCAGTTAGGGGTACAGAGAATAAGCAAGAGAGTCTGGAATTTATGGGAGAAAGCTAGCAAAGGAACCAATGTATTGGAAGCAAATAATTATAGAGGGAAAGGTAATAGAATCAGAAGAGGCCAAGAATTAATTTGGACTACAGGCTAGAGATTGCCTTCCCTATCAAGGATTAATATCAAAGTATAGACAAAGAAAAAGAAATGGGGAGATTCTAAGTGAAAGACCAGCACTGGTAGAATTTTTGGGATAATGTAGAACAGAAGCTGCTGTTAAAAAGGGTAATTTGTAGGGCATATAAAATATTGCTTGATAACTATAGAAATCAATCCGAGGAGGTTAGAAAAGACTGGGAGGAGAGATTGTATAAGCAATTCACAAAGAAACCATGTGGGGATATATCTATGGCTCCCAAATACGCAACAAAGCCTAGAAAATTAGGATCTTTGCTTGGAAATGTTTGCATAGCTATTTTTATACCCCAAACAAACTCCAAAGATTTTTTTCCTTACGCAGATTGCAAATGTTGGAGGGTATGATGTGTTGGAGGGTATGATGTGGACGAAAGAGCTAATTGGCAACATATTTTGGGAGTGTAATGAGTTGGAAGACTTTAAAAATTCCCTCCAGATTACTGTGTCAGAAATTCTGGGTGATCAAATTTGTGTAACTAAGGAAATTATTGTTTTTGTGCTGTGATACAGAATCATAATAATTCCCTAGACATGGTAAGAATTTGCTATGTTTAATTCTGGTAGCTGCCAAAAAAAAGCAACTACTAACAAATGGAAATCAAACTCTAAACCAACCATACTAGAATTAGTGAATATAGTATCAGAGATAAAACAACTGGAAGTGTTATCTTTAGAAAAGTGTAGGAGCAAGTTACATAGAAAAAATGGGAACTATGGGAACAATACATGCAGAATAAAATGTTTCTTATTAAAAATAAAATCCAAAACACCAATATGTCCTTTTCTGGATTTATCAAATACAAAATAATATAATTTGCAAATAAAGTAAACTTTTCCTCATTAGCATACTAATTATATCCTTGAATTTCTGACTGCATTATTTTCTTTGCTATTGGCTCTAAATATAAAACATAATAAAGTGGAACACTGATATCCCTGCCTGGTTTCTCTGTTTATCTAGAACTTATTGGAGAGGCTCCCTTCTACTTTAATTCATCTCCTCTGATTCTTCATATGTCCTCCTAATTAACTTTATTATTGTATCAGGGAATATAAATACTTATGCTGTACTCATAAAATCCTGGCTTACTCTGTCAAATGCTTTAAAGCTCAACTACTTAAAGCTTCTTGTATTTTTCTAGCTTTTTGTTATTTGAGTTGATCTATTCCTTCAATGTTTCATTTATTTTAATCATCTGTGAGTACATTTGATTTGTTTATTATTTTCCACTAAATTACTAGAAGTCATCTCTTTTAGCAAAGCTAAAAGCTTAAACTGCTTTTGGCAGAACAGATGCAGGATTCTTTCCAGCCAGTGTTTTCTGTTCAATTTTTATGGTTATTTTTTTTTTTCATTTTCTTCTTCTTTGTTGGCATCCAGTTAGTGTACTTACAAGCTAGTAACTGGATTTTACCCAAAATGACAATTTCATGGGCTCCTTTTTCTCATTTTCTGTTTTCACACTGGGAGAGCTGAAATTAAGCAGCTGATCAGTGTGCATCCATCTTGAAAGCTTATATATATATTTTTTTTAATTAAAATTTGAGTATAAAAGCATTTAAACCTATACATGCCAAACTGTGAACAAAGGCTTATCACAGAATGTAGATAACCTACATAATCGTTTTGCTGCTCATAGATTAAGAACACTAATAATAGACAAACTTGCAAACAAATGAAAAAGACCACGAGTATAAAAACATCCACCAATACACAATCACTTAGCTTTCTTTCACTTCTTTTCCGTTCTTTTCAACTCAGAAAGAAAAAGATGCCCCCTCTTGCTTGCTCATTTTATTATACTACAAATATAAAATGATGTGTCAGGAAATTTTGTTGTGTATTGATAATAAATAATAAACAATTTAAAGAATAAATATAAATAATGCCTTTAAATATATCTTATTTATACAATGGTGTTGTCATGTATGTGTGTGTGTTGTGTGTTGTTCATAATGTGTTGTCTATGTGATAGTTTCTTTTCTTGGTAAGAAAGCTTAACACAAGCTATAAAAAACACTAACAAAAAAAACAAAGAACAGAAAGATTCATTAGCAGTGTTATGCTCTAGTGTGTGAGAACAGTAAGAAGATTAAGAGTTCTTGAGAGTTCTTCAGGTGAGGAGATGTTAGAGTCAAGAAAGAGCAAAAACTACACCAAACTTAAAGAGCAAAGGTTAACTTTGTATATACGAATCTATCGTGTGAAATGATTTCTTTTATACAATCTATCAATCTTCTGTTATACAAGTAAGTTTTCAATAAGGTTAATCAGTCACAACATCAGTGGTGTCATACAAGTTAGCCAAAGTCAAAAATCTCACTGGGATGTAGGAGTCAACCATTTGCACAAGGGGATTTCTTGAGTATTGAAGTCTATGACCACAAAAAATTCTATGGAAGAATATATAGACTTCATGTAGCGATTTTCTAGGTCAGATTAATTGTAAGGAACATCAGATAAGGTTAGATCAGATTTAATGATGATTTAGAATGTAATTTACATTAAAAAAATTTACACAAAATAACACAACATGGATAATTAATTTAACATTGATTTTTTAAATTGAACAAGTACTGAACTTTAACACAAGTATTATTATTATACCATTAAGTAAATTTTTTAAAAAGTAGTCAGAAAAACTTTAAAAACTTTTAAGTCTTTCACAGTGATTTGAATAAAATTTTTTTAGTAATTCTTTTTTTTTGTACTTTTTAGTTTTTGAATTGATTTGAATTTTATTAGTATTTTTAATAACATTTTTGTAATTATTTAATTATCAATGAAAAGTCAATTTTATTTATTATTATATATTTTTTAATATAAAAACATGACAATATCACCAAAAAGTGTTCAAAAAACATGATTTTTCTTCTTTAGAAGATATAAAAAAGAAAAGACAAGAGGGATAATTAATTTTTTGTTTTTTTCAAAAAGTTTGTTTAAGAAAAAAAAAGAAACTGTTTGTTTGGTTGTTTGTGTGGTTCTGTTTTTATGCTTTTTTCTTTTTCATGCAAGTCTGTTTTCTGTTTAATAATAGACAAATGGTCATTTAGTCCTGGTAGTGACTCAGCATTCAATCTTAGCTGCCATGCAAGTTCTTTATAATCTATTTTATTTTCCCAGTGACCACCTCCTGGATGTGCTGGTACTCTCTAAGACTGTGAACATAAATTTCCCATAATTCTGACCAATAACTTATGAGAATACAATGCATTATGATAATTCTTTTTACTGATACAATAATAATGTTAATAAATTCTCTTATCCAATGTTTTCTCAGATTTCCCTACATAATTTGATCCACAGTTAACACAACTAGCTATATGTATACCAATGCACTAATATTGCAATTACAGCCATGTGTAAAACATATGGGTACTAGCTGATTTAAAAAAAAAAATAAGTTTTCCACTTCCAAAGTATGTTTACACTGGTTGCATTGACCACAATTTCTTATACCTTTATAAACATGAGATTATATTTTACCGTAGTGGTCTTTATTGTGTTGGAGTCTGTTTTTCAAGTTCCAGCTCTATATATACACAAAGCTCCCAGCAGATTGTTTGATTCCTCATCAAAAATAAAAATAGTCCATCTTTCTTATAGTTACCTTCTTAGTTATGCTAACATCAAGCTGGAAGCAAAGAATCATCAGCCCCCTTTTCCTCATTATCTATTTGGGGTTGGGGTATCATGCTAACTCTTGCCATCTGTCTGAATTCAATGCCACACTTCAGCCTTCTTCGATACTCATGCCAGACTATCACAGATCTTTCACACAATCCATCCACCTCTTTGCTGGACATCCTCATTTCATGTTACCTTCTTCCTGTCTGTCCCAAATCTTCTTCACCAGATTGTCTTCTGCTTTTCTGCACATGTGTCCTAACCACCATAATCTGTTCTCTTTAATCTCTTCTGGAAATGGAGCTACTTTGGTTTCTGCTCTTATGTCCTTATTTTTTCACCTGTCCCACAGTGTGCATCCTACTGCCCTTCTCAGGTACTTAATTTCCATCACCTCTAGCTTCTTCATCTGCTCTGCTTTTACTGCCCAGATTTCTGTATCATGCAATAGTACTGGTCACACTACTGTCTTGTAGACCTTACTTTTCAGCTTCTTTGGCATTTTTCTATCATAGACTACACCTAATACTGTATGCCAGTTGGCTGCAGCCCCTATGATTGTAGCTTTGACCTCTTCATTCAGACTTCCCTTCTCCTCAACCACCCCTCACAGATACTTGAAGCTATTTACATATTCCACTGTCTTCCCTTCTATCTCAATTCTCAGCTTATTCTGATTTCCCCAATTTGCTGCCATTAACACTGTCTTATCCGTGCTTAGTTTCATCCCACGTGCCTTCAGTTTTGGATTCCATTCCCCTATCCTTTGCTAATGTTCTTGCTTCGAGTCTTCCTGTAATGCCGCATCATCTGTATATAGCAACTCTGATCTCTGCCCTCCAACCTTTTTGCTAAGGTAGTCCATCACCAGTATGAAAAGCAGTAGGCTTGGAGCTGAACCCTGGTGTACACCCATTCCCACTGGAAAACCCCTCTGTGAGGCCGAACACTGTTCGTACTTGAGTCATTGGGCCCTTGTACATAGCCTGCACTAATTTTACCAATGTTTCTGAGACTTTAAACCACCTCAGTAATGCCCAGATCAGCTTTCTTGGGACCTTGTCCTATGCTTTCTCCAAGTCTAGGAATACCCAGTTGGACTCTTTCCTCATCTCTAGCTTCTTCTCAACTATCTGTCTCACTGCAAACATCGGGTCAGTTGTGCTGCATCGTAATCTGAATCTGAGCTGCTCATCTCCCATCTTACATTCTACTACTCTGTGTATCTGTTTATCAATCACCCTGTCCAGAACGTTCATGCAGTGTGACAGGAGTTTGATGCCTCTGTGGATGTCCCCTTTGTTCTTATACACTGGCATGAATATGCTTATTACCGAGTCATCTGGGATATGCCTTTCTCTCTACACTGCTGAGTACCCTCAGAAGCCTTTTTTCCCCTATCTCACAGAGCATGTATATCCTAACTACTGTGACCTCATCAGAGCCTGCTGCTTTCCCTGTCTTCATTTGCCGTAGTGCTATTCTTACTTCTTTTAGGGTGGGCTCCTCTTCTTCTCTCATCATAGGCTGTTTCTGGGGCAGTACACCTTCTGTTGGTTTTCTTCATTCAGAAGCTGCTGGAAATGTTCCTTCCATCTGCCTTTGATGTCCTGTGGACTGGTGAGCAGGCTGATGTGCATCGTGTTTCACTGTTGCAGTCATTACACTTGGGTTATCCTGCTGGCAGGCTACCCGCAGTCGGCCTGAATTCCAAAGTCTTGGTCCGGTGTCGGTTGCTGTCGCCTCTTCCCTGATGTCAGTGTGCCAGGGGTATAAAAGATGCAGCCGACGCCATTTTCTTCAGTCTTTCTTGCCATGCGGTGCCCGAAGCAAAAGCAGTTCACAACTGCCGGTCGGCCGACCCTGAGATTTTCAAAATTGAATTTCAGATCTGAAGTCTTATATAAATCTAAGTACCCCGTTGGGGAAACTTTTTTCTTGCTCCAGACCGATGTCAGAAAAAGTTAACAGTTGTATTTCTTGTGGGAAGCAAATACCTCATAAGGATTTTCATTCTTACTGTATTCCTTGCCTAAGCCTTGACCATGACGTTGCTAGTGGTCGGTTTTGTGCTAGATTTAACTAACGCACTATTAAGCGTTGGTACGATTTTGCTTTTCATTACTTTGGCCGAAGGTTTAACTACATAATGCCGTCAGAACAGCCAACGACCGGAGTTCAAAAAAAGCACAAGGAAAAAGAAAAAGACAGGCATCCGAGATCCAAAACCGACGATAAAGCCTCTTCTAGGCCAGTTGCCGATTCGCCGGTTCTCAGTGAGGCGCTTTCGCAGCCCCTGACACCCGCTACCTCAGAGCCACAGACTACCTCCAACTCCCACGTGGAGACTACTAGGCCTCTAGATACTCAAGGTATTGGACCTTCGGATACTAATCCCTCAGATGGGTCCGGAGCCGCTGAGCAGGCATTGGCTTCTGAAGGTGCTTTCAGACCTACACAGCTTTATATCAAGCCAACTTCAGCATCCAAGACAAAGGCTAAAACAGTTTTAAAGACAAGGAAAACAAGTACAGCATTCCCCAGGACAGACTTCCATGCCTAAGAAACAGATGCTCAAAATGACCGAAGACCTAATTACTTTGATCAGGGGTTCCCATCCCCCTCCTGATAAGAGGACTAGGCAAGACGCTGAATATATGATTCCTCTGATCAGGTTTCCATTTCCTCTGACTCCTCTTCAGAACAGGGATACTCTTTTCCTCCCTATGAGGATTCTGATGCTGAAGAATCTATTCCTTCAGCTTCTCCTCCAGAGGATTACTCATTTGGGGAAACCCTGCATACCATGAGGGAGCATTTCCACTGGGAGAGCCAAGATTATTCAGATTCTAAGAAAAGGCTCAGAAACTTTCTTTTACTACCTCAGCACAGACCTCTTGCTATTCCATCTGTTCTAGACATTGTAGATGATGTATTTTCAGAGTCTGGCCTGTCTCCCGACTCTTTGCCTCCTGCACCTGTTAAGCCAGACCGATACTACAGGGTTCCAGATTCTCATAAATTTCTATATAAAAACCCTGCTGCTGACTCAAACGGTTTCTCAGGGTCCCGAAGGGGTCAAGGCTGCTACTGCAAAAAACCCTGTCCCCTCAGATAGAGATTCTAGAGCACTGGACAGATGGTGGAAAAAAGTTTACGCTTCTGCTACCTTGGCTGTAAGGGCTTTAAATTGTCAGTTTCATATGCTTAAATATCAGCAGTACTTAATGTCTCTGTTAAAACAGAAAATGTTGACAAATTCTGAATGTTCTGAGAACAAGGAATTGCAGGATGTATTGCATGCAGCTGAACAAGTGGGAAAACATACTTTGCAATGTGGTTATGATTCACTGGAGGCCTCTTGCAGGGCCACTGTAACAGGTTCTGTCATTAGAAGGCATGCTTGGTTAAAGGAACAGACTCTGCCTGATCATGTTAAAGCAAAATTATCGGATGCTCCATTACAGCATGATACTTTGTTTGGTGTTAAGGCAGAAGAGGTGTTGAAGAAAATGGAGGATAAAGCTAAATCTATGCAAACAGTGAAGGATTTCTTACAGTTACAGCCACCCAGATTTAGCAGGAACTGGCCTTCTAAGAATTGGTCCTTTCCCGGTATCAGACAGGCCACAAAGAGGCAGATACAGACACCCTAGAGGCAGACAACAGCCCCAGGGCTCATACATACCTAAACAATGGGGTGCTTCTACCTCCAAAAGCGGAGAAGACAAATCACAGTCATATAAGAAACAGTCCCAATGACTTCCCTCTGCCAATGCCAAGCATTTATCTTTTGGCAGCACCCTTAGGGGGAAAGCTAGCACTTTTTTCACAAAATTGGCACATGATCACCCAGGACAAATGGGTCTTAAATATAGTCTCTCAGGGCTACAGGTTCCACTTTCACACCCTTCCAAAGGCAACAGGTATGCCAGACCTGCCACACAATCAATGGGCAGAGGCACAAAAACAAGTTTCATCTCTCATGGACATGAGGGCTATTCAGCCAGTGTCACAACAAGAGCAGGGACAAGGATTTTACTCAAGACTTTTCTTAGTACCAAGAAAGGACAAAGCATGGAGACCAATTCTGGACCTGTCTATTCTAAATCCTTTTCTGGACGTTCCGAAATTCAAAATGTTGACTCTGCAGCAGCTTCTGCCCATGCTGGGCAAGAAGGCTTGGCTTGTAACTTTGGACCTCAAAGAGGCATACCTGCATGTCTCAATCAGACAATCTTGCAGAAGATACCTCAGATTCATAGCTGGCTCAATGCATTACCAATTCTCTGCACTGCCCTTGGGCTTATCTACTGCGCCCAGGGTCTTCACAAAATGCCTGGCACCAGTAATTGCATTTTGCAGACAAAGAGGAATTCAAATATATTCCTACTTGGATGATTGCCTTATTCAAGCAGAGACCAAAGACATTCTACTAAAGCATCTGGCGTTTGTAAAAGGATTACTAATTTGCCTAGGGTACACAGTAAACGTAAATAAATCAAAACTAGTTCCCTCTCAAGAGATAATATTCCTGGGTGCAAGCTTAAATACAACTGCCCAGATGGCTTATCTCACGCCAGACAAACAAAGGCAACTGAGTTCTTACTTTGAAAGCATGGCAACAAAGAAAGACCCAGTTATCTGCAAGAAAAATTCTGCAGTCTCTGGGCTACATGGCCTCCTGCATTCTGCTAATTCCATATGCAAGACTGCATTTGAGGAAACTACAATTGTATCTAAAAAGTGTTTGGACTCAACATTGCCACAGCCTGGAAACATTAATTTCACTCATTCCCTGCCTGCAACAGGAGTTTCGATGGTGGGCACAGGCCTATCTCCACAACAAGGGACAGCCATTCACTTTACCCACAGCCAGGCAAACACTAACAACAGATGCATCAGATTATGCCTGGGGGGCCCACATGGCAGGAAAATGTATTCAGGGCACATGGCCCCCAAGCCAAAGGCATCTACACGTCAATCAAAAAGAGATGCTAGCTATACAAAATGCCCTGACAGCCTTCAATGACCTACTTCATCCAGGACAGCTGCTGATAAAGACGGACAACACCACAGTCATATGGTACATAAACAAGCAGGGGGCACACATTCTTACCCCCTCTGCAGACAAGCCATGATATTATGGAACACAGCATTGACCTACCAAGTACACCTGCAAGCACAATTCCTGCCAGAAAAAACAAATGCTCTGGCAAACAAACTAAGCAGAAACCTCATGGATCCTCATGAGTGGAAACTAGATCCACAAATCTTCAGCATGATAACAAAGAAATGGGGATGCCCAGACATAGATCTTTTTGCCTCCCCCTCACAACTGCCAACTTCAGAGATTCTGCACAAGGACTTATCACAAACAAGCATGGAAAGTGGATGCTTTGTCATTCAGCTGGAACAACCTTACAGTATAAGCCTTTCCTCCACTGCCTCTCCTCCCCAAGGTACTCCTAAAGGTCAGACGAGAAGCCAGAAATGAGACTGATTGCCCTGGATTGGCCACGCCAACACTGGTACCCAATCCTAAGGAGCTTGTCCCAAGGCCCAGCCTGGACATTGTCTCAAATTCCTAATTTACTGACCAAACAAAACAATCAGATCTTGCACAGCCAACTCAGAACTCTAAGTCTAGCTGCATGGCGGATAGTGTAACCATTCAGAATACACCTCTCTGTAAAGCAGTTATGGATGTTATTTTGGAGGCCAGGAGGCCCAGCACCAGAAAATTTTATGCAGAAAAATAGAAGAGATTCTGTGCTTGGAACCAGGCACAAGGAATTGACACGCTTGTTCCAAATATTCCTCAGATGTTACAATATCTAACTGAGATGCTGGACAAAGGCCTATCCTTATCAATTAAGATCCATGCCTCTGCCATTTCAACTCATTACAATACAGACCCACCTATTTTTTCACATCCATTGCTTAGGCAGTTCCTCAGGGGGGCCAAAAACATAAGACCTCCAAGAAGCGCACCAATACCTGCATGGGACCTCAATTTTGTCTTGGAAAAACTCACACTGCCTCCTTTTGAGCCAGCCAATATAGCTGAGTTAAAATTCTTATCATATAAAACAGCTCTGCTCCTAGCAATAACTTCAGCAAGAAGAGTCTCAGAGTTGCAGGCATTAATGGCTGTGGAACCTTTTATTATCTTCCATCCGGACAGGGTTTCTCTAAGGACAAATGCAACATTTATGCCTAAGGTAGTGTCCAGTGTGGCTCTTAACCAAACCATTCATTTGCCTACTTTTTACCCAAACCCTCAGAATCAAGGGGAGAGACTTCTGCATTCTTTAGACATACACAGACAGCTACGCTTCTACTTGGACAAAACTAAAGTTTTCAGAAAGACTGAGCAACTTTTAGTGGCATATGCTGCAGGATCACAAAGAAAGGCTATCTCAAAGCAGACTATTTCAAAATGGATAGGACCCTGCATTCATTTCTCCTCTTTACAACATGGCAAATCAGTGCCTAAGGGCATTAGACCACATTCTACCAGGGCAGCAGCCACTTCAGCAGCCTTCCTCAGAGGAGTACCAACCAAGGATATTTTGTAGGCTGCAACTTGGACTTCAGTGCACACTTTTACTAAGCACTACCACTTACCTCTTTACTCTAAATCCAGAGCAGGCTTTGCCACTGCAGTTTTGCGGGGCCTTATAGCCACTCCTAATTCTATTTAGACCCAGCCGCCCAACCTCATCTTTGGGATTCAACCCAAGTGTAATGACTGCAACAGTGAAACACGATGAACATAGTACAGTTGTGTACCTACCATAAATGTAGATGTTCGAGTGTATTCACTGTTGCAGTCCAGGTTACCCTCCCAACATCCCCCTTTCTTTGCTGGGACTTATCTGTACTTCTCTATCCTATACAACCTATGTGGTATATTTGCTTGTAGATGAAGGTATTGTTTATTTTAGTGCATGCTTTCATAAGCAATGTTTTTTAGCCTACCCTTTTGGGGGCACCTGACATCTGGGGCAAGAAAAACTGAAGAAAATGGTGTCGGCTGCATCTTTTATACCCCTGGCACACTGACGTCAGGGAAGAGGTGACAGCAACTGACGCCGGATTAAGACTTTGGAATTCAGGCCAACTGCGGGTAGCCTGCCAGCAGGATAACCCAAGTGTAATGACTGCAACGGTGAATACACTCTAACATCTACATTTATGGTAGGTACACAACTGTACTTTGCTGCCATCCCTTATGAAGGGTGTCTGACTATCCTCTGTATTTTTTTGTCTTTGCCTTGCAACCTGATATAGTTTCTTTGTGCCACCTACTGAGTCACTGAAGCTGGTAGAGTGCCTACAATGTCCTATTCTTTGCTATTGCAACTCTTTTCTTAGCTCCTTTGTTAGCCAGCCAGTATTCCTTCCTAGTCTGGTCTGTCTTTTCTATCTCCCACTTTTTCATGCACGCCTTCTTTCTTTTGATGACTTCCTGGACTTCATCTGACCACCAGCTTTCCTTATGTACCTTATTTCCATACCTGGCTTGGCCACATATCTGCTCTGTAGTCCTCACACATGCTATTTTGAGGCACTGCCATTCTTCTTCATCTCCACTTATTTCCTCCTCTTCATGGGGTGCTAGAGCCTCGAGTAATTCCTGGAACTGTTGTTCTTTCTCTCCAGTCAACTCCCAAGTCTTCAGCCTGGTCTCTGACCTTAGAGCCTTCTCTGACCACTGCTTATAGCTGATTGTGGCAACCAGTTGTTTCTGCTGTGGGCCAACTTTGCAATCATTGATTCTACCCCAGTGCCTTTTCCTTACTAGGAGAAAGTCTACCTGAGTTGCATGTTGGCCACTATTATATGTGATCTTGTTTACTACCTCTCTTTTTTAACCATGTGATGTAATAGGTTCTTAGGTTCATAGGTTCATACTAGGCTATCCGCCCTAGGGCATTTATAAGCCTAGCCAGAGTGTGTTTGGCTTTCGCCACCCATTTTAAATTAATTTTGCTATGCCTTTTTTTGAGGTTAGTATACTGTGCCTCTGTCTAACAGTGACACAGAAGTGATAGCCGGGGTAAACCTACGATCTCCCATCCACTCATCAAGATTCCTCTTGAAGAGAGTCAATGTGGGACTCTGCCTAACCTGGACTGGGATTTTATTCCAGAGTGAAGGGAGCCTCTGGGTTATGAATCTGTCCCTCCAGCATGTCCTATTTATTTCAGTGCTGAGGTTCAAGTCTCTCGAGCGTAGCTTGATGGGATTTGGATTTTCTGAGGTGCAGCATGTCCATTAATTCGGGTTGGACATGGCTTTATATGTCAGGCACAGATCGCCTCTGAGCAGGCGGTATGCCACTGAGTAGAGCTGGAGTTTCTTTAACTGGGCAGCATATGGCATCTGTTTGAGCCCTTTGATCCTCTTGGTGAGGTACTTTTGGGGTCTTTCCAGTTGCTGCAGGTGTCTGGTAAGGTACATCCCAAAGGGGCATTGTACTCAATTATGGGCCTGATGAGGGATGAGTAAAGAGGCACGATGACCTCCCTGATCTAGATGTGAATCCCTTCATGATTAGGTGGGCTATATAAAATGTTTTTCTAACCACTTTGGCCACGTGGTTGTCAAATGAGAGATTGCTATCAACTTGGGTCCTCAGGTCCCTAATGACTTCTTCTGTACTTAATGGATTACCACCTATGTGGTAATTTGTGGGCACTTTGTTTTGCCAAGGGGATGACTATACACTTTTTGGCATTTAGCTTGAGGCCATGGCTCTGGCACCAGTTGTCTGTTTCTATGAGGCCCTTTTGGAGGATGCTTGTGTCGGCTGGAGAGTTGATTATGGCGCCCAGTTTGCAGTCATCTGCGAACTTGGTCAGCCGCAGTCCTTCCGTGATGGCCTGTACCACCGAGAAATATATACCGAACAAGAGAGGTCCCAGGACTGAGCCTTGTGGGACGCCACTTGTAACTGGTTTGGAGTCTGACATGGCTCCAACAATTCTAACCATGTGGGTTCTGTCCTTGAGCCAGCTTGCAATCCATCTAGTGACATAGGGGTTTATATTTAAGCTGGTGAGCTTATCTATAATGCCCGAGTGGGGTATTGTATCGAAGGCTTTTGCGAGGTCCAGGTAGGCTGTGTGGAACACCTTCCCCTCGTCAATGGCCTTGGTGACTGTTTCAAAGAAATCGACCAGGTTTAAGAGGCAGGATCTGCCCTTAACAAAGCCAAACTGGGTAGGATCCAGTGTCTGTAGGTCCCCAATATCTTTATTTATGAGGTCCATGATGATCCTTTCCATAGCTTTGCAGACCAAGCTAGTCAGGCTTATGGGCGATAGTTTCCAGGATCCGTTGAGGCACCACCTTTGTGGAGAGGGACCACTGTTGCTGTACGCCACTCTTTGGGTACATATCCTGTAGTAAGGCTAAGATTGAACAGTAGTTTTATGTTTGGGTTTAGCTCTTCTTGGAGTTCATGTAGGACGCAGCCCGGGACACCATCTGGTCCCATTGATGCTGTGTTTTTTGCTTTGGAGAGGGCGGCTCTTACCTGAGCATCTGAGATGTCAGGGGGGCAGCACTCTGTTGGGATAGATATTTGCCCTTTTGGTGGGGGGGGGAGAAGTTTGCACTGAACCTGTCAGCTAGGATGTTGGCAATGTCTGTGGGCTCGGTGTATTTTTTGTCATTTTGGACTAACTCTGAGCATATCTGGGAATTCCCACCCAGGTTCCTAACATAACTAAAGAAAGCCTTGTGATTATCCTTAGTGTCCTGTGCAATTTTTCTCTCTAAGCTGGCCTTAGACGATTTTATGAGTGCCCGTAGTTTTTTGCTAATACTGATCAGAGATGCCTTCCCTTTTTGGGATTTTGCTCTATCATGTAGTAGCTTCCTCCTTCTATTGTATAGTTTGTTTATGGCTGGGGTCCACCAGACAGGACGCCTGCCTTTGGAGGATTGGGTCTTGGTTTTATTTGGGATTGCACGATCCATGCATTCCTGAAGGTGTTCATAGAATGCATTTATAAAGGATTCTGCGGTCTGGGCCGTATTTTCCACAGGCCCAGGGGCTTTGAAGGATTTTGCCTCTGTTTTGAGGCGTGTGAAATTTGCTTTAGAGAAGTTTTTCACTGTGGTTTTCTGGGCAGGGGGTGGGGTCGGGATGTGAATATCCAGTGAGATTAGTTTATGGTCTGATCTTACCAGTGAGAGATACACTTCTGGTCTGGAGCATAGTGTACCCATGTTGGTGATGATCAGGTCCAGTATGTTTTCCCCTCTTGTGGGAGTGGTAACAAGTTGTTCCATAGCATTTGAGTTTATAAATTCTAGGAACCTTTGGGCTAGGGTGTTGGAGCTAGAGTAATGCTCCCAGTCTATGTTTGGGTAGTTGAAGTCGCCCAATATAATGGTGTTTGGAGAGACCTTGATCCTATCTCGCTTATATTCATAACTGATGGGCTCAGAGCCGAGAATCGGCTCAGACTCGGCTGATACACTAGCACAAAGTCTCTCATTGGCTGAGCCAACCCCCTTATCCCAGGATGCACCACGCCTAAATCCCCAGATCTCGTTTGCCGCTCTTAGAGTAATGACGTGGTCTCGACTTGGCTGTAGCTAAGTATCCTTCCTTTCTGGACTTTTGGTCGCTTTTTTGGCAGTTAGCTTAGAATTTTTACTCAAACAGCTATTTTAATAGCTATCTGGTTGTTGGTTCATTTGTGGTTGATTGTGTTTGTACTTTTGAATTGTTGTGGTAATCCCTTCTGTTTGGCGGGCTAGGCCCGTTTTAGTTAGAGGGCCTTTGCCCTATCTCTTAGAGCGTTTAAGTTAGAGCCCCCCCCCCTTCCTTCCTTGTGTGTTTTGAGTGTGTCACAGTAGGTATGTCTGGCAAAGAAAAAGAGCATAAGCCATCGGGCTTTAAAAAATGTTCGAAATGCAATTATAAGATGTCATTGACAGATGGCCATGCCATCTGTGTTTATTGTTTAGGGGCTAAACACTTGCAAGAGTCTTGCAGTGTTTGCCATGCTTTCGAGAGGAAAAATAAGCTCATCCTGAAGGGTCTCATCAAACCATCCTTCGAGGAAGTTTTGGCTTCTTCTTCCTCTTCGAAATCAAGGCAAAAGAAGTCTTCGGCTCTGACAAGTTCGTCGGAGCCGCCTGCAAAAAGGTCTAAATCTGTGTCCCCTTCCTCGGCTCCACTGGCCTTGGAGCCGAAGAATAGAGGATGTAAAGCTGGGTCTCCCTCCTTGGCTCCACTGTTTTTGGAGTCTCGGGACGAGAGAATCAGGTACTCTGTCCCCTTCCTTGGCTCCACTGATTTCGGAGCCGCAGGATAGAGGATCTAAATCAGGGTCTCCGTCATCGGCTCCATTGGTCTCGGAGCTGCTGGAGAGTGTTTCTGCTCTGGGGTCGGTTTTGTCGGCTCCTGAACCGTCGGCGTCGAAAGGAGTCTCGGTTCTGGTTGAGTCTGCTTCGGCCCTGATACTTTTGGAGCCAATTCGGAGCCAGCCTCCTAGCCTGGTTTTGGAGCCGATAGGAAAAGTCTCTCGGCCCCCTTCTGTTTCCTCCAGGTCCTCCAGGCTTTCAGACTCGGATGTAGATAGGGTGGTCCAGAGGCTCCTCCAGTCACCTGTCTTATCCAAATTATTTTCGGCTCCGGCCCAGTCGGCCCTGGAGCCAACCCCTTCGATACCATTTCTTCCTCCTCCGACAACCTTGGTGTCATCGGAGTCTGAGTTCGTAGAGTCGGGTGAAGTCCTTCTCGGTCCCGAGATCCACTGCTAGTCTGTTGGCACCTTCTTCAGCTCCAACCCTTTCTGTGCCTTCCAGAGTTTTCTGTTCTCGGGTGTCCTCAGCCGGGCCCAAGGGGGATTCGTCAGGGTTTCTGTTTTCGGCCCCGAGTCTCCCTCTTGGCGCCTCGGCTAGGGGAAGCCCGACACTGGTCATGGTCTCGGGGATGGGCCCCTCCTCAGATTCTGGTGGGCCCGCCTTCGAGGCTATGAGGAGCACGCTGGCCAAGTCTCTAGTGAGTTCACCCGAATCTGCGACTCCTTCCCTAGATATGGTGGCTAGAGCTTCTGGTGCCCCCCTGTCTTCGGACAGCGGGGCTCCTAGGCCTAAGGATTCCTCCTTGTGTGGTCCCCTTTTTTCCGAGGAGCCTTCAGAGTTCGTGCATGAGGAGCCCCCCAGGAAAAAATTGTGCAAGAGGAAGCACATAGACTCCCCATATGAGTCTGTCACCTCAGACACCGACCTTGATAATGTGGAGGGGTCCCCCAAGTCATCCTCTGATGATGTCTCGTTCTCCGATATCCTGGAGATCTTGAGACAGAGGGGCGACTGGCCATCCAAAACCCCTTCCGCGGAGGAGTCAGTCTTCCTCAAGGCCTTCGGAGCCCAACCCTCCGCCTCCTGGGTGTCTCCACCCGTCGATGAGTTACTGGACCTTATTTGTCGAAGGGTGTGGGAACACCCTGACTCTGTGGAGCCAGTTCCTTCTCGCCCCAACAAGTTTTTATCCACACCCCCTGGCAAGGAGTTTCTAACCAAGGGAGTTCCGATTGATGCTATGGTCGTGGCGTCTGCCACCCAGCAAGATGTGGCAGAGGCATCTACTTCTATCCATCCTCCTAACAAGGAGTCCAGGAGCACGGATAGGTACGGGAAGCATACCCTGACATCAGCGACCTTTACCCTGCGGTCACTGAATTATTTGTCATTTTACGAGGCTCCAAAGGGATCTCATAAAGGACTTGGGAGATACCCTGTTGGGTAACGTGCCTGAGGCATTGACGCAGTCTGTCAATGCCCAGCTGTCTACCCTTTTGTCCATTGTTAACTCGTCCATGAGGCTCATATCGTATGCAGCCAAAGGGGCGGGTAGGGCAGCGAGTTCGGGCGTAGCCCTTAGCAGGCAAGCCTGGATGTGCTTGTGTCACTTTGCGGAGGCGTTCAAGTCTTCCTTCACTGACGCTCCATTCGATGGGTCCTCTCTTTTTGGACCCAAGATGAAAGACACACTCACTAGATGTGAGCAGGAGGGTAAGACTTTGTCTGCCATTGGGGCACGTTTTTCACTTTCCTCGTGACCTTATCCCAAGACTCAGAGGGGAAGAAAGATGTGGTTCAGAAAGTCCCAAAAGTCTTTCCCTGCCCATCAGAGTGACCCCCCCCAGAGGCAGAGGGGGGGGTTATTCTAGAAGACGTCGCCCCAGAGGCGGCGAAGGCCCCTGCAACTCAGGAGACCGCGAATCCTTTTATGATTCCTCTGTCCAGTGTCCCTAAGGGAATGCCTGACTGTGCATCTCCGGAGCCAGTCGGGGGTCGATTGTCGATGCATCCAAGGGCTTGGGGTTCCATCACTCAGGATCAGTGGGTGCTTCGTATCATCGCCGGAGGTTACACCATTCCCTTTATCCATCCCCCTCCACCCTCAAGGAAAATCCCGGATGTGCCACCCAGTCAAAGGGATCAAGCAGCCATAGAAATCGCAAAGCTGTTCGGAAAGGGAGTCATCCAGCCAGTCCCCGCAGACCAGACCAGATTAGGAACCTACTTAAAGTTATTTTTGATGCCAAAAAGAACAGTGGACTTGAGACCCATTCTGGACCTCAGTAACCTAAACCGCTTCGTAAAGAAGTCCAAGTTCTGGATGGTCACGTTGCAATCCATTTTTCCATTGCTGGAAAAAGGAGTATGGATGTGCTCCATCGATCTCAAGGACGCCTTTTATCACATCAAGATAAACAGAGTGTCCAGGATACATTTACGCTTCCGCCTAGGAGCCAGTCACTTCCAGTTCCTAGCCCTGCCCTTTGGTCTCACCACAGCCCCCAGGGTGTTTACCAAATGTCTGGCAGTGGTGACGGCTCACCTGAGATGCCTGGGATTCCAGGTGTTTCCGTATCTAGACGACTGGCTCCTCACCGCCCCCACCAAGCATCTTCTTATTCAAGCCGTAAGTGCTACCATCGAATTGGGACATCTATTAGGAATTAATTCAACTGGGAAAAGTCTGTATTGCTGCCATCACAGCGTGTTGCCTTTATAGGCGCAGAGCTAGACTCTGTCGAGATGTGAGCATTCCTTCCATCGGAGAGGATAAAGATACTACAGGACCAAGTACTAGCCTTACTACCCCGAAGCAAAGCCCCTGCCGGGATGGTCCTTCAGCTTTTGGGGTCAATGGCATCCACCATTCTTCTGGTCCTTCTGGCAAGATTGCACATGCGAATTCTTCAATGGCTCCTGTCGACCCAGTGGTCGTACCAAGATCTGCCCTTGTCCTACCCTATTCTCATTACGGAAACCTGCCGACGAGATCTTCGTTGGTGGCTCCTCTCCCCCAACCTGAACCAGGGGCGACTCTTCTGTCCCCCACCCCCATTGCCACAGTGACCACGGACGCTTCCCAGATAGGGTGGGGGGGCATTATCTGGACAGGACGGTTCAAGGCACGTGGCAAGATCACGAAACCCACTTGCATATCAGTGTCCTGGAAATGAGGGCAGTGCTTCTAGCATTGCAGGCACTTCACAGCTCTCTTCCCAAGGGTACCATCGCAATCTTCTCAGACAATATGGCGGTAGTATGGTACCTGAACAAGCAGGGAGGAACCAGGTCTTATCCTCTTTGCAGAGAAGCCATGAGAGTTTGGAACTGGGCGATCGCTTCCCAGAGATTTCTAGTGGCAACATACATTCCGGGGAAGTCCAATGTAATAGCAGACAGGCTGAGCAGAGATGTTCATCATGTTACCCTGCTGCAGTCATCACACTTGGGTTATCCTGTTGTCAGGCGGTCCCACAGTCTGCCGGAATTCCAAAGTCTTGGTCCGGCGTCGGTTGCCGACGCCTCTTCCCTGACGTCAGTGTGCCAGGGGTATATATAATGCAACCGACGCCATTTTCTTCAGTCTTTCTTGCCGTGCGGTGCCCAAAGCAGAAGCAGTTCGCAAGTGCCGGGCGGCCGACTCCTGAGATTTTCGAATTCGAATTTCAGACCGAAATCTTCTATAAAGCTAAGTACCCCGTTGGGGAAACTTTTCTTGCCTCAGACCGATGTCAGAAAAAGTTAACAATTGTATTTCTTGTGGGAAGCAAATACCTCATAAGGATGTTCATTCTTTTTGCATACCTTGCCTAGGCCCAGACCACGACGTCACTTCTCGTCAGTTTTGTGCTAGGTTTAATAAGCGTACTATTAAAAGACTCTTTGATTTCGCACGACACTACTTCGGTAGGAAATTTAACTACACCATGACGTCGGAGCAACCGACTACCGGCGTGCACAAAAAATGCAGGGATAAGGACAGACAGCCCAGGCCTGAGCCAGATTCCGAGGTCTCGGCTGATCCAGTCTCCGGTTCTATGGTCCTCAGTGAGGCTCCGACGCAGTCTCTGACTACCGCAGTTCTGGAACCCGAGACCACTACGGATATTTTGATGGAATGTACCAGGCCGACGCAGCCTTTTGCTTCAGGCCCTTCCGACGACTTTGCTTCTAAAGACGTCGGTGCTTCAGAAACGCCATTGGTTTCGGAAGGTGTTTTCAGGCCGACGACTCTTACCATTAAAACGTTTTCTAAGTTGAAGACTCCTTCTAAACCTAAAAGGACTGCACTTCAGTCACCTGTTCAAGGCCCTATGACTAAGAAACAGATGCTCAAAATGGTTGAAGATTTGATTTCTTTAATCAGCGGTTCACAGCCCCCTCCGGACAAAAGGCCTAGACAAGAGGAAGATTATGCTTCTTCTGAGCAAATGTCCATTTCTTCAGACTCCTCTGAGGACCAAGACTATTCCTTCTCTCCTTATGAAGATTCTGATGCTGAGGACTCTATTCCCTCAGCTTCTCCTCCTGAAGACTACTCCTTTCGGGAAGCTTTACACACTATGAGGGAACATTTTCACTGGGAAGGTCAGGACTACTCTGATTCAAAGAAAAGGCTCAGAGAGTTTCTTTTACTACCCCAACACAGACCACTTGCCATCCCACCAGTTTTGGACATTGTGGATGATGTCTATTTAGAATCCAGTTTTAACCCAGACTCTCTACCTCCTGCTCTGGCTAAGCCTGACAGATACTACAGAGTGCCTGATTCCCACAAATTTCTTTACAAAATCCCAGTAGCTGACCCAGTGACTATCTCCCAGGGTCCCAAGGGGGCTAAGGCTTCTATGGCTAAAAACCCAGTACCTTCTGAGAGGGATTCCAGAGCACTAGACAGGTGGGGGAAAAAGGTTTACACCTCAGCCACACTAGCTATGAGGGCACTGAATTGTCAATTTCATATGCTTAAGTATCAGCAATTTCTAATCTCTCAGTTAAAGCAAAGAATTACCTCTCTCCCTCAACAAACTGAATTGAAAGAAGTGCAGGATCTGTTGCATGCCACTGAGCAGGTGGGCAAACATACCTTACAGTGTGGGTTTGATTCTTTGGAGGCCTGCTGCAGAGCAGCTGTCACTGGGTCTGTTATACGTAGGCATGCTTGGTTAAAGGAACAAACTCTGCCTGATCATGTTAAAGCAAAACTACTAGATGCTCCCTTACAGCAGGATGTTCTTTTTGGAGTTGAAGCAGAAGAATTTTTAAAGAAAATGGAAGATAAGGCAAAATCTATGCAGACAGTCAAAGATTTCTTACAAGTACAACCCCCTTGCTTCAGCAGAAACTGGCCAACAAAAAATTGGTCCTTTCCAGCCACTGACAGACCACAGAGGGGTAAATACAGACGCCCAAGGGGCAGAGGACAACCACAAGCACAGTATAAACCTCACCAATGTGGCACTACAACACAGAAGGGAGGAGAAGACAGGTCTCAATAAACCAGAAGGCAAACTCAATGACTTGCACCTCATCTGGCCAACCAATACTCTTTTGGCAGCCCCCTTGGGGGGAAAACTCGCACTTTTTGCAGACAACTGGCACATTGTAACAAAGGACAAATGGGTCCTAGACATAATTTCACGAGGATACAGATTCCACTTTCACACCTTGCCAATGAAAAGAGGAATGCCAAACCTGCCACAAAACCAATGGGCAGAGGCACAAAAACAAATTACAGCTCTCATGGACATGAGAGCCATTCAACTGGTACCTACTCGAGAGCAAGGGCAAGGATTTTACTCAAGACTCTTTCTAGTGCCCAGAAAGGACAATGCCTGGAGACCAATACTGGATCTTTCAATTCTAAACACTTACTTACAAGTGCCCAAATTCAAGATGCTAACACTACAGCAGCTACTTCCCATGTTGGGCAAGGAAGCATGGCTAGTAATGTTGGACCTCAAGGAGGCATACCTGCATGTCCCTATTAGACAAAGTTGCAGAAGATACCTCCGGTTCATTGCAGATTCAACCCATTACCAATTCTCTGCACTGCCCTTTGGCTTATCTACTGCACCCAGAGTTTTCACAAAATGCCTGGCACCAGTAATTGCATACTGCAGACAAAGAGGAATTCAAATATATCCATACCTGGATGACTGCCTCATCCAAGCAGAAAGCAAAGACATTCTCTTACATCATCTGGCCTTTGTAAAGCATCTACTAAACTGCCTGGGGTACACAGTAAATGAAAAGAAGTCAAAACTAGTACCCTCACAAAAAATGACATTCCTGGGTGCCAGCTTGAATACAATGGCCCAGAAGGCTTATCTTACGCCAGACAAGCAACTACAACTAACTCAATATTTCAAGACAATGGCAACAAAGACCCAATTAACTGCAAGAAAAATTCTGCAGGGTTTGGGCTTCATGGCATCTTGCATTCTAATAATACCATTTGCAAAGCTGCATATGAGGAAATTACAGTGGTACCTAAAAGGCGTATAGTCTCAACACAGCCACAGCTTGGACACAAGGATATCTCTCATTCCCTGCCTACAACAGGAATTTCTATGTTGGTCACAGGCATGTCATCTCAACAAGGGTCAGCCTTTCACCTTGCCCCCAGCCAGGCAAACTATCACAACAGATGCTTCAGACTACCCTGGGGGGCACACATGGCAGGGCAATGCATTCAAGGCCTATGGACTGCAGAACAAAGAAATCTGCACATAAATCAAAAAGAGATGCTAGCTGTACAGAAAGCTCTGACAGCCTTCAAGGATCTATTACATCCAGGACAACTTGCAATAAAGACGGACAACACCACAGTTATGTGGTACATAAACAAACGAGGGGGTACACATTCCTACCCTCTATGTAGGCAAGCAATGATCTTATGGAACACAGCTCTGGCCTACCAAGTCCAGTTATAAGCTCAATTCCTGCCAGGACAGAAGAACACATTGGCAGACGACCTCAGCAGAAACATCAAAGATCCCCACGAGTGGAAATTAGACCCACAGATATTTGCAATGATAACTCAAAAATGGGGTCTTCCAAACATAGATCTGTTTGCCAGTCCTCAAAACTACCAACTGACAAAATTTTGTGCAAGGACATTTCACCATCAAGCTTGGAAGGTGGACTCTCTCTCTTTCAGTTGGAAAAACCTAACAGCATATGCCTTTCCTCTACTACCTCTCCTCACAAAGTTTCTTTTGAAGGTCAAAAAGGAGAGACCACGACTGATTCTCATAGCCCCAGACTGGCCACGCCAGCACTGGTACCCGCTATTGAAAAATATGGCCCACAACCCACCATGGATATTGCCTCAAATACCCCATTTACTCACACAACAAAACAAACAGATTCTTCACAGCCAGCTCAAAACGTTAAATCTGGCTGCATGGCAAATCAACTAAACATCCAACCAGCTCCTCTTTCACAAGCAGTTCTGGATGTTATTCTGGAAGCCAGGAGGCCAAGCACCAGGAAGGCTTATTCGGACAAATGGAAAAGGTTTTGTGCCTGGAACCAAGCTAAAGGCCAGGACACAATTCAGCCTCTCATGCCTCACATTCTACAGTATTTAGCTGAGATGTTGCACAAAGGACTTTCCTTTTCCTCAATTAAAATCCATGCTTCAGCTATTTCATCTCACTACAACACGGATCCACCTTTATTTTCACATCCTCTTCTAAGGCAGTTCCTCAGGGGGGCAAAGAACATTAGACCAACCAGGAGAGCTCCTACATCAACATGGGACCTCAACTTTGTTCTGGAAAAACTAACGCTACCTCCCTTTGAACCAGCTTTCTCGGCAGATCTTAAGTTCCTATCGTGGAAGACTGCCCTGCCCCTAGCAATAACTTCAGATAGGAGAGTCTCAGAACTACAGGCACTAATGGCAGTGGAACCTTTCCTCATCTTTCATCAAGACAGAGTTTCTCTACGAACTAATCCTTCCTTTATGCCTAAGGTGGTTTCCAGTGTAGCTTTAAATCAAACCATCCACTTACCCACCTTCTTCCCCAATCCACAGAACAAAGGTGAGAGACTCCTGCATTCCTTGGACATTCACAGGCAGCTTTGTTACTACTTGGACAAAACTAAGGCTTTCAGAAAAACTGACCAGTTCTTTGTATCCTATGCTACAGCTTCTCAAGGGAAGGCTATATCTAAGCAAACCATTTCTAAATGGATAGGTCATTGTATACGGTTCTGCTATACCCATCATGGGAAACCAGTCCCTGCTACCATTAGATCCCACTCTACCAGGGTAACAGCTACCTCTACAGCCTTTCTCAGGGGGGTTCCAACCAAGGAAATTTTAGAAGCTGCAACTTGGAGTTCAGTACACACCTTTACCAAACACTATCACCTACCTCTTTACTCTAAGTCCAGGGTGGGCTTCGCCACTGCAGTTCTGCAGGGCCTGATTGCCTCCACTAACCCTCTATGATACCTCCCCCCTACCTTAGCTTTGGAATTCAACCCAAGTGTGATGACTGCAGCAGGGTAACACGATGAACATAGTACAGTTTTATACCTACTATAAATGTAGATGTTCGAGTGTTCACCCTGCTGCAGTCCAGGTTACCCTCCCTCCATCCCCTCTGATCTACTGGCAAAATCTCTTCTATGCCTTACTGATGTATTTGTTTATAGCTGAAGGGATTTTGTGTTTGTGCAGTGTTCACTCCATTTGGTACTAATTCTGACCACCTTTTTGGGGGCACCTGACATCTGGGGCAAGAAAAACTGAAGAAAATGGCGTCGGTTGCATTTTATATACCCCTGGCGCACTGACGTCAGGGAAGAAGCAACAGCAACCGATGCCGGACCAAGACTTTGGAATTCTGGCCGACTGCGGGACCGCCTGATGACAGGATAACCCAAGTGTGATGACTGCAGCAGGGTGAACACTCGAACATCTACATTTATGGTAGGTACAAAACTGTACTTTATTCTGATGCCTCACGAGTGGTCCCTGAATGACCGAGTAGCGGCTCAGATCTTCTCCAAGTGGGGGTTTCCCTGTTGTGACCTTTTCGCCAGCCCCTGGAATGCAAAGTGCAGCAATTTCTTCTCCCTGATTCCCCCCCCAGGGATGCTCTAGTCCACAATTGGCCCCCCCTGGTCTGCTCTACGCCTTCCCTCCGGTCCCACCACTGCCAAAGGTGATTCAGAAGGCGATCTGCTTGGGAAGCAACATGATTTTGATCGCACCACACTGGCCCCGCCAAGTTTGGTTTCCTTTCCTTCAGAAGTATGCAGTGAATGATCCTTGAATTCTGGACCAAGTTTCAGGCCTCCTGACTCTTCAGTCAGGTCAGGCCCAGCCATCACTGCGAACTCTCAGGCTAACGGCTTGGCTGCTCCACTTCCGACCTTAGTCAGACAGCATATCCTTTCGCCTGATGTGGTCCGGATTCTGTCTTCTCACAGAGCTTCCACTAAGGAGATGTATTCTAATAAATGGAAAAGGTTTGCCATTTGGGCACAGCAGCAGAACCTTGACCCTCTGACAGCCCCGGTGTCCGCAGTATTAGATTTTTTGGCAACTCTTTTTAGACAGGGCTCTGCTGTCTCCACGATTAAAGTCCAATTGGCAGCGATTTCTAATTACCATGTTGCCTTTGAGCCTTCACTCATGAGTCATAAGTTGTGTAAGGCCTTTCTTAAGGGAGCTTGGTTGCTTCGCCCCCCAGTGTCGCAACCTGTTTTGCCATGGGATTTGAATGTAGTTTTATGAGCCTTGACGTCTCATCCCTTCGAGCTGGCAGCCACTTGTGAGCAAAAGTTCTTATCTTGGAAGACTGCCTTCTTGGTAGCTATTACTTCAGCCAGAAGAGTTTCGGAGCTTCAAGCCCTCTCTGTTAAGCCCCCTTATCTGATCTTTCACAAGGATAGAGTATCTCTAAGACTAAACCCATCATTTCTTCCAAAGGTTTCTTCTATTCTTTGTCTGCAGCAATCCATACAGCTACCAGTTTTCTTTCCAAAATTTTCCAACAAGGCAAAATGCAGACTTCATCAGTTGGATGTGCATAGACAACTGAGGTTTTACTTGGATAGGACACAGCAGCAGAGGAAATCAGACCAGCTGTTTGTGGCCTTTGCAGATAACAGGATTGGCAAAGCAGTAACTAAGACCACTATTGCTAGGTGGATTAGGGATTGTGTTTCAT
The DNA here is from genome assembly GCF_019279795.1 of Protopterus annectens. Lineage (NCBI taxonomy): Eukaryota > Metazoa > Chordata > Ceratodontiformes > Protopteridae > Protopterus > Protopterus annectens. Next base: position 213,582,071 of record NC_056733.1, on the reverse strand, counting down.
TTATTTATGCATCAACATGAAGGGACCTTCCATTTCCAGTTAGAGCGCAGTCTACTAGGGCTATGGCAGCTTCACTGGACTTCCACGCCAGACTGTCGGTGGATGAGATATGTGCAGCGGCCACTTGGGCTTCTCCACATACTTTTATTTCTCATTACAAACTGGACGTGGCAGGCGTCCTTTGGTTCCACAGTGCTCAGGAGTGTTTTCCAGTGAGCCTCCCAGGATCTAGGTGCTAGGGACGCTGTCCCATCAGTTATGAATGTAGGCGAGATAGGATCGCATTACATCTTTTAGTTATGTACTTACCATTATGATAGATGTATGCGATCCATCTCGCCTACATTCTTACGTACCCTCCCTCCTTCCCCCTACCAGTTGGATCTGGAGGAAACACTATTGTATCGTTGGAGTGGCTCATGTGAGTGAGTTGTTGTGCGGCTAACAAGATCTGGGGGTTTGGGCGTGGTGCATCCTGGGATAAGGGGGTTGGTCCAGCCAATGAGAGACTTCGTGCTAGTGTATCGGCAGAGTCGGAGCCGATTCACAGAAGTCTAGAATAGCCTCTCCTTGTTTATTCCTGTTACCCCACCCATGTGGACCCAGGCAGTCCTCGTATCCTGTTCTGTGTGTCCCGATATGTGCATTCAAGTCACCCATTATCAACACCAATTCATATTGTCCTTTATCTAGTAGGTCCTGAAACTGCTGTCTGAATTCACTCTTTTCCTCACTATAACAAACCTGCTATGAGACAAAGGCTGAGCTTATGAATACTGCCCTGTCATTACACTGGAGTCTATCACTAATTTTGATGATATCCCTCACTGCCTTCTGAAGCTTCTCTCTCAGCACAATTGCCACACCATTTCTCACCTGTTCCCCTCCTGAGTAGTCGCTGCACTTCCCTTCCATCATGTCTGTTGGATACATAGGATGTTCAGCCTCCAACGTATCATGTCATCCACTTCCAAGTTGCATCCTGTCAGTGAACCTACATAAAATGTAGCAATTTTCAGTTCATCTTTGGCAGGTTGATTGTTTTTACATCCAGCTTTTGCTCAACAGAGTTATCCCAGGTAACCCAGGCTGGGCGGCTAGACACCGGCCGGCCAGTAGTTTATTTACCCAGGGATGCCGGGCTTTATGGTGGGCACACACTGGCCAACAGGGGCAATGTGATGATGTGAGGTATTGCCGGCTATGCCAGAAGAAGTAGGGCAGTGAATGTGTAACATATGCCAGCATAGATAGCTGGAGTTTGTTTTTTAAATAATTACATGTAATTTGTATATCAAACTGATTTGTACAGGTGCTGGTATTGAAAAATGTATTTGTAAAGCTGCTTGTGTTAAAAAATATATCAACAGTGGGTCCTGCTGGACAGAAAGAAAAAATGTACTTGTATGTTAGACTGTATTGTAACTGTTGACATTTATATTGTAACAGAGAATACTGGAAGAGAAGAGGTTAAGCTCAGCCCCAGCTAACATTTAGAAAAATATCCTGAAATTACATAATTTAGGCCATAAAGATTGTATCTCACAGGTCTCAATGCAGCCAGAGACAGAAAGTCTGTACTAGGAAGCCTTCTGCATTGTCCTTGGGGGTGAACTAATTGCTGCTCTGTAAAGGTGGAAATTTGAAATTGTTTGACTTCCAGAAGCTGGAACACATCTTAGTAAAATTCTGTCTGTGTGTATGGTAACATATTTGTGTGAAATTCTGGTTCCATTTCTAGTACGTGGGGGGATAGTACAGGAACCAGAAGTCAGATGTCCAGATGTATGTGATATTGTTCTGTAATCCAGCACAAAAAAAATTATGATTTAATACTAGATGAGACTGAAGTCTCAGAGCAATCTGCTTTTGAAACCTGACCAAGAAGAATCTCTCATACACTTCATCTTGCCTTGCTTTATTATGTAAGTAGGAAACAGCAATTGTTTAGCTCCGTCAGGAAAATTTAGTGAGATTAGTTAGTACTGTTTTTCTGTAACTGTGTGAATCTTTCCATCTGTGTTATTTTAGTACTTCCTGTGATTGAAACTGTGGTGTTTATTATAAATAGGTAGTTACTATATTTATGTTCTTTTATTATTTATTATTAAATATATTTAAACTTTTCATTGTAGCTGGCCTTTTGGAGAATGGTTTAACCTTTCATTTGTTGTTGTTGTTTGCCTTTTCGACTTTTCCCGGTTAGGGGTCGCCACAGTGGAACTCCAGTCCGCTAATGATTGGCAGTAGATTTTTTTATGGTGCCGAGTTGCCAACCCGGCGACCAACCTTCAGCGAAGGCACACCCATTCACGCATGTCTTTTGGAGGCCACTCGACCTTTTAGTACTTATATTTATTTGGTGACACTGTGGCCACTCCTGAAAGCCTTGCTGTTTGCTCAACATAACCATTTGTATTAATATTATTTTCACTCCTAATTGGATACTCTTGTAAGAGCTTTAGAGTAGCTAGCTTTGGTGTGTCTGGTAGCAGTAACTACCTTATAGTCTGGGCAAAGGATAGCAGATCAAGTAAATCTATGCCAGCCTTTCTCAGGGGTGTGTGTGTGTGTGTGTGTGTGTGTGTGTGTGTGTGTGTGTGTGTGTGTGTGTGTGTGTGTGTGTGTGTGTGACAGTCAAATTTCAAAGAGTGTGTGTCAGCTACTTGGAGTAGGGACACAGAGCACTGGTTTCACAGAAAGGGTGTTTGAGGACTTGGCTTTGACACTCTGCTGAGGACTCAACTATACAGCTGTGCCAGTGGGTGGGGAGTCTTATTGGGGGCCTGGAGAGAGAGAGAGAGAGATTGTGAGATATGGAAGCTTGGACCCCGGACTGAATGTGTTCCTTGTGTGCTCTTAAGGGAAATAGTGCTTGATGAAGAGAGACGCATCTAGAAGTACTGCATGTATATATCTTGGTTACAAGTGAACGTCCCTCGCTGGTGTCAGTGGTGAGAATTCAGGCTCCTTGATTACTGGCCCAGAGGGGGGACGTCACAGGCACATATACCCTTCCCACCATTAGCCATGGATGTCTGGGTTAGGTCGGAGTTGGCCATGGCCTCAACCCACTTACCCATGCCCATTTTGGAAACATTAGTCAACATGACTGAATCGTCTAGAGTGATATTTACACCGTTGAGTGGCTAGCTCTGCCACAGTGCCCAGTCTGTGATCCATGTTCTTCTGTCTTGAGGATAGTGCACACCACAGTAGATGTCCAAAGTGGTAGGTCTGTACAGCTCTTCCCCCTAGAGGACACCATGTAGAGTCTGTACTGCTGCCCACAGCTCCATTCATTGGTGAGTTTGAGATGGAAACAACATATTTTTTGGAGTTGTTAAAATTTTATTTTCTGTTAAAAAAACAATTTACTGATCTACATACACCTTTACTTAACACAGCAGTATGTTTAGAACCTCTACCTAATGATACCCCTTCTCTTAGGCTATGGTGTAAATCATAAGAGTATCCCCTTTCGAAGAACATAAACATAGGTTTCTCATGTTCCTTCTCATAATCGTCACCCAGACTCATTCTCTCTGATCTAACAAGCTGCCCTTTTACCAGATATTTTTTCTGTACAAAGATGTTACCACTATCACAATGCAAATAGGCATTTGAAAAAAGTAAATCCCCCCCCCAACTCCTGTCTCTCTGCCACCAATAGTACCCACCCCCTCCCTTCTCCCTCATATCCATCCCTGTCAACACTATTAAAAAACTTTTCAGTAAATTAAACTATGTTTTAATGCCCCCGACAACTTACCATCCAACTCTTTCAGGTTAGCTACTGAGGGCATAGCTCTCCCCATCTGTATTGTAATCAACTGCGCCATCCAAGTATCCTATGTACCCCTCCTCTGGAAAAAAAGCCTTCATCATTCCCTTGCATAAAAGAGGCAACAACACTGACATCTCCAACTTCTGCCCCATAGCCATCCTCTCCCCTATCTCAAAAATACTTGAAAAATGTATTCACCTACAACTCTTACTTTACCTTTTAGACAATCATCTCCTTACCCCGAAACAACATTTAGACCCAGTCACAATACCACCACTGCTCTTCTATCATTCATCGACAATATCAACCACTGCCATGACTAAGGAAAAATTGAATCTTCCCTTTTCTTAGATTTATCCAAGGATTTTGATACCATTTCCCATACCTTACTACGGTCTAAGCTCTCTGACCTTAATCTTTCATCCCCAACTATCAATTGGTTCTCTAGTTACCTCTCAAATAGGCAACAGACCGTTAAATGGAACAACTGTACCTCCTCCTACCTAGACACCCTCAGAGGCGTTCCCCCAAGGTTCTATACTGGGCCCTTTACTTTTCAATATCTTCATAAATGACGTCCATCTTTGCATCCCAAATGCTAAACTTGTCCAATATGCCAATGACTCTACTATCATTTGCTCTGCTGAATCTCTCCCCACACTCTTGCAAGTAACTCAGGCCATTTTCAACACCTTCGAGGCTTGGATGGTAAAGATTCACCTAGCTCTCAATGCATTCAAAACCAAAATCATGATATTCACCCCATCTAAAAATACCAAAATAGACAAAAACTCCTCTAGAATAAGCCAAAATATGACTGATCGAAGTAGTCCCCCATACCAAGCTTCTAGGAGTTCTTATTGATGAACAACTAAAGTTTGACATCCACCTCTTCAACTAAACTTACACTGTCTACTACCTACTTCCTCCCTTCTCTCATGTATGGGACAACCATCCTTACCAATCTTCAAGCCACCCTTAAAACTAAACTAGCATCCTGCTACAATAAAATCTCAAAGTTTGCTACAAGTGCCAAATCTTCCTGTCACCACTGTGACTCCTTACACTGGCTAGAGCTCCCCAACTATCTCTCCTTCATTCAACTCTCCACTGCCCATAAACTCATCTTCAAGTCTTCTCAACGCCCATCTCTGTCTTCCACCCTAGGTCTAATAAACAGAACCTACTGGAAGTGTATAAACCATTACGCACTCCTGGCCAATTTCTTTGTCTTTCTCCCTAGCACAGAAATGGAACTCACTTCCTCCCCATATTCCAACTACCCAGAACCTCTCTACTTTTAAGACCTTACTCCACTCTTATCTTTTCTAAATAGAAATGCTGCTATTCCCACCCCTCCTATTCTCTATGCCATACTTCTACTGCCGTCACATATACCTTCTCAAAACTTTACCTTAAACTTGCACATCCTATTCTTTCTTCTTCTCCTGACTCCTATAACTTCCTATTCTCCCTCTTTTTTTTGTATTTTTCACTTTAAATATTACAAGTTATCTACTTCCCAGAAATCTTAATACTTAATGCATCATAAACTTGTAGCTTTGGCATACTGTACAGTTTTTTTATGTGTTTGTAATACCTTCTGCTGACTTTTATTTCTGTAAGACCCTGCATTAATTTTGATGTGATTCATTGATGGTATTGTGAAATTGTTTGTAATAACTTCTGAAAATTTATTTCTTTATTTCCCTGTATTAATTTTGATGTGATTGTTAATTGTATTGTTTCTTTATGTAGGTACATGGAGCTTTTCTCCCTGGGCCTCCATTGAAAAAGGGCCCATACTGACCCAATGTACTTTCCCAGTTAAACTGCAAATAAATAAAATAAATAAATTTAAATATATGAAAAATATTTTCACTCTTAGTAATAGTAATATCTAAATAATCTACTACACGTGATCAGAAGAATGATGATGTGCGAACTTAATGTAATTAGTGAAATCATTTATTTTGACACAGCATACAAATGTCATCCAAAAGCCTCATGTACAGCCACAACCTAGTGGCAAATAATGAACCACATTACCAAGTTTGCATAAATGGGAGCACAAGCTTCCCCCACAGCTACTCCATTTGTCTTTTTAAAATATTCACTGTCAAAGTAGATGAAATTATTATGTAGCATCTTCTTCTTCTTCTTTCAACTTTTCTCGGTTAGGGGTTGCCACAGAGAATCACCTGTCCACTCATGATTGGCAGTGGAGTTTTACAGTGTCGAGTTGCCAGCCCGGCACCCAACCTTCCACAGAAGACACACACACACACACACACACACACACACACACACACACACACACACACACACACACACATATGCACTCACGCTTAGGGCCAATTTAGAGTGTCCAATCCACCTACAGCATGTCTTGGGATGTGGGAGGAAACTGGAGCACCCAGAGGAAGCCCACGCGACCACAGGGAGGGCATGCAGACTCCACATAGAAGGCACCCCAGCCGAGAATCGAACTGGAGAACCTCTTGCTGTGAGGCGGCAAAGCTAACCGCTGCACCACCACGACCGCCCTGAAATTATTATGTATTATGTAACACACACACATGCACTCACGCCTAGGGCCAATTTAGAGTGTCCAATCCACCTACAGCATGTCTTGGGATGTGGGAGGAAACTGGAGCACCCGGAGGAAGCCCACATAACCACAGGGAGGGCATGCAGACTCCACACAGAAGGCACCCCAGCCGAGAATCGAACTGGAGAACCTCTTGCTGTGAGGCGGCAAAGCTAACCGCTGCACCACCACAACCGCCCTGAAATTATTATGTAGCATAATATCCATTATAAGTCCAATATCCTTATCTGATGTCATAATACAAATAGTAGGGTCCTTCACAAGAATTGAACAATATTTTCTCATGTCTTATAAGGTTGTTTTTAATGCATTTTTCTTCATATTCATAGCCTTATACATATCCATCATATGTGTTTTTTCAAACAAGTGTTCCAGCAGTAACAATCGACCTTCAAGATTCATTTCTGCCAGATAATTTCCCAAAGGGGAAGCCATCCACACAAAAATCATTGCCCTTTTCAGAAACTATTCTTATATTTTATTTAGTGACTAAATGTGGTGCTTCTTTAAGAAACCCAGTATGTTTTCACAACATCGGAAGTTTCTTGTTTGTGACATTTTTATATATATATATATATATATATATATATATAAAAAACTCATTTTATACTTTGGGCCAATTTTATGATAAATGTGTACTGCTTATGAAAACTTTAAAAACATATATTTTTAGTAATTAAAGGTTCAGGAAGAGTTGACAGGGCAGAAATTTGTCAGGAATTTCTGTATTCTACTTATGCTTTTACAGAAAATAGGATTGTGTGGAGTAGTGTAAGTGTGTGTTTTTGTAAGTTTGTGTACTGCTTGTGAGCACTTATTTGGCAACTTACCTTCCAACGGACCCATTCCAGCAGCATTTACTGGCTTTGAGACCTCTTCTTCAGATGTGTCATGGCTACTTACTCCTGTCTTGCTTGTACTTCTCCCACTTTAAGAAACAACAAAACAAAGAGCCCTTGCAACTACCATCAGCTCAGACAGTGCTTCGGCTGTCAGTGAATGAATCTGCAGTTGCCAACCTTTGTTTTTCAGACCACGCACTTGCTTCTCTGGGTTCCTCTGATGTAGTCCTTTCATCTTCCATGGACTGGGGGTCAACTGTGTTCTCTTTGGCAGTTCCAGTGTCTGATATTTGGCATGGTAGAACCAACTTCATCTGATGTTGCCAATATTCTTTCATTCCTCAACCACTGGGGTTCGGAGCCGATCCTCAGATCCATCTCAGCCAGTACTGTAGCTCATGGCCAACTGAAACTCTCAAGCTCCTCTCTACCCATAATGCACCAACCCCTAACATACCTCAGATCTTGTTTAGCCACTTTTTCCATATAGACGTGGTCAGCTTGCTGTCGAGCATTTCTAAAGATAAGTGATATATTTTGTTAACTTTTTTCCTCCCTAAATGTTATATAATAGAGAGAGAGAGTTGTATACTTGAGTATTCTTGTTAACGTTGCTGGTATTCTCTTTCCTGTATCTGTAGACTTTTTAACTTTCACTTATACACTTTTGTGTATTCTGTAATACCTGACTAAAATCTCTCCTCCTTTACAACACTACATTCTCTCTTCCTATGCTTATCCTCCCTACTCTCTTCTCATTCCTTAGGCCACTTAGCATGCCACTTTGAACTACCTTCTCCTTGCTTCTCATATTAGATTTTACTTCTCCTTCTTACCTTACTTTTACCAAACCTCTCTGTATTTCTCTCTCCTCTTTCCTATTGTCTTTTTGTTCCACTGCTACTCTCCTCCCTATTTCCTTGCACTCTCTTAAAAAAAAAATATATATATTTTTTTTGTATAGAATTAAAGGAACGATGTTTTCCTTTTATTTTAGCTGTATTGTTAACATTTGTAAACTATTATGTATTTCTTCTTGTCCATATATACCTAATACCTTTGATTTGTTTTAAATTGTCTCTTCTTTTGGAGCTTTTCTCCCCGGGCCTCTACTGAAAATGGACATATATCCAGTTAGACTAGCCCGGTCAACAAATGTTAAATAAATAAATAAAATATTTTCCTTTTATCTTTTCTTTTTTTATCCAAAAATATAAAAAGTAGTAAAATGTATATTCTTTATATATATCTTTTTCATTTTCTGTTAGTTGGATATTTTTCACAAAATGTCTGAGAGAGGATTTAAGAAATGTCAAAAGTGCATTCGTAAGTTTTATACTGATGCCTATGACCTCTGTGTTAGTGATTGTAACATATGCAACAACTTTAATCCGCATGCTTTAGCGGACAGGTAAAACAAATAAATTTTGAAAAGGTTACTGGCGACCTCCTTTTCAGAAGCCATAGCTAGAGCTGAACCCTCTAAAACATCTTTGAAAGATGCTCCTAAAAAGTCCTTGAAGTTGGGTTCTCCTACTTCATCTACGGAACCTCCTCTCCAAAAAATCAAGATTGGATCCAAAGCTGTCTAGATCCAAGATGTCAGCCGTGCCTCCCAAGATGCCATTGGTTCAGAGTTCTTCAGCTCCAATGATGCTTCCTAGGGTCTGTTATTTTCCGTCAGTTGACCCTGTTTTTTTCAAGACTTCTATCTCCCTTCCTCAAGAGGCAGCGGTCAAAGTCGCCATCCATTGCCTCATCTCATTTTTCCAGGAGTCTCACAGAAGCTGCCATGGATAATATGTTCATTAAGTTCCTCTCAGCAGAAATACAGATGGGGGTTCTCCCACCTCTGACCTCTTCGGGTCAGGAAGCCTTAGCAAGATATTCCCCTACACTAACTGCTTCTTCTCCAGTCCAACATTTCTTTTCTGAGTCCTAGGATCCGAGTATGCCAAGACCATCTGGTTTGGATCTGAGAGTAATGGTGTCCTCTGATCCAAAGATTTCTCTGAGTACATGACTTTGAGTTTGGAGCCATAGAATTCTGCTCAGATCCGAGGTGTTGCAGTTGATTCTGAATTTTTCAGAGCCATCCCTGCCCTGGACAGCTCAGCTCCAGCCTCTGCTTTGGTTCGGTTGCCTTCAGGGCAGACTGAGACGGTGGGACATAAGCATAGCTTCTTGATTCCATCGGCTTCCTTCTCCCTGGGACGATCTGCATTCGAGGTAGTGGAGAGCGTGTTCTCTGCTTTGGCTGGACAGAGGGTCTCTCCCCCCTTAGATCTACCTTCTATGTCCCATGTGTATTTGTGCCAAGAGGCTCAACATTCAGCTCCACAGGGACAGCCAGTCCATACCCAACAGACCACCCTGTAGGGCATTACCTTGTCTTCAAATACTTCCCTGGAGCATCCCAGTGAGGAAGCACCCCAGAAGAGGAAGTGCAAAAAGAGGCAATTGGATTCCCTTTCAGGAATCTATCACAGAAGACACAGATTTCAGTGAAGGCAAGAGTCCCCCAGATCACCACCCTAAGACATCTCATTTGGAGACATTCTGGAGATCAAGCAACAAGGAGGTTCATTCCAAAATCCTTCCCCAGAGGGGTCAGTGTTTCTGGAGGCATTTGGATCTGGCTCGTCTACTTCCTGGGGGACTCCAACCACTGATGAGCTCATTGATTTGATCTCTCAGTGAGAGTAGAAGGAACCTGATGTGGTTGAAACCACTCCCATGAGACCAGACTGAATTCTGGCTCCCCCTGGCAGGAAGGGAACACTGGAGCAAGGGAGTACCTGTAGATGCCATGGGTATGGTGGCAGCCATGAAGAAGAAACTTATGGAACAAAGTTCTACTCTCCATCCTCCTAATAGTCCAGGACATTGGACAGGTTCAAGAAGCATCTGTATGCTTCAGTGACCTTTGTTCTTAGTTCACTGAATTACCTGGCACACTTTACAGGGTTACAAAGAGATTTGATGAAGGAGTGGATCCACTACTGCAGAGAGTAGAGCTATGGTAGTCTCACAGTGGGCAACCCTTCAATTCATCTCAAACTCTTCCATGAGGCTTATGTCTCATGCAGCTGAGGGTACTTCAAAGGCAGTGACTTTGGGGATGCTTGGTTGCACTTGTGTGACTTTGAGGAGCCTTTCAAGTCTTCTTATTGCTTATGATGAATCATCCCTTTTGGCAGAAAGTGAAGAATACACTCTCCAGGTGTGAGAAGGATGTAAAGAATCTCTCTGCTGTAGGAGTACATTTTTCAACCCCCCAAAAAGACCTTTTCTAGGAAGCAACACAGGGGATGAAAGATTTTCAAAAAATAAACAAGTAAAAATAGAAGTCACTGGAACCACGAGCAGCAGGTAATGAAGCAGTTTATTAGACTCCTACATCTTTTAAAACTGCTAGTAAAAACTTTCACCTTACAAGGCTTCTTCAGTCATATCAAACAAAAATTACCATCTACCATTAATATAATATCAGAGTAGGTTACATGATGCCAATCAGGCTTGTTTGTGTATTTCTTATAGTTATTCAGACTAGGTGAAATATGTGTCCCTAAACATAAAATCCAATTAAATTCTTCCTTTTCAGTGTAATCATTAAGATTACCCTCGCTTATGTTAATAACTACTCTTAAAATTGAAAATTTAAAACTATGTCCAAAACTACTGTCTCTAATGTGTTTATATAATGCATTTGTAACTATTTCTCTTTTAATTTCAGGTAGGTGGTTACAGATACAATTGTTTAAACTCTGGTTTCTTTTGCCCATATAATATGCTTGACATACAACACATCTAGCCAAATAGACAACATTTCTAGTTTCACAATTACCATATACATTGGCTAAAGATCTTATTAGAAACTGGATGAGTAAAATGTTTATCACAACAAATGAAACTACAAAAAATGCATCTGCCACATTCAGAGGTACTGTTCTTAATTGGCCACATCTTCCTTGATATATGTGTCTGCTCTTTATAACATAACTGCTTCAAACTTTGATTATTCTTATAACCGAAGCATGGTCTCTCATCAACTGCCATCTGTAATTCTGGTATATCATGTAGCATGTGCCAGTATTTCTCAATAATTTTCTTAACACTGGCAGTATTTCGATTGTGTTAACATGCATCTGACTTTACCCTACAAACATTTATTCATTTGTACCACCAAACTAGCTTCTGAGAAAAGTGGCTTGGTTCTGGTAGCTCTACAACTCTTAACATCCTCATAAGTCTCCAGTACTTTCCACTTATTGTAACCTCTGTTAACAAACTCTACATCAGTTTTATGTAATTGCAACTGTATGTTCTCATCAATTGTGTTCACCCTTGCAACTCTATAAAGTTGATTCCTAACTATGTTGTCAAACATAAACTGGAGGTGCATACTATCACGATGTAAGTATGCATTTCTCTCGGCTGTTTTTTTTTATATTAACAAGTATTTAAAGTATTGTTGATACCTGTAAACACTGTGTCCAAAAAGTCAATACTCTCAGTTGATATTGTTTTTTTAAAACGTAGAAAGGAGCATATGGAGGATAAATATTTATAAAACATATTAAAACTATCAACACTACCTCTTCATATTAAAAATAAATCATCCACAAATCTACAATAAAAAATAACTGTTATCTGTGAATAGAATAAAGTTCCATTCCCATATAAACATAATGATATTTGCATAACTGTTAGCAAGGTGGGTACCCATTGCTACCCCTCTCTTTTGGACATAAAGTTGTTTTTGAAATAAAAGCACATTGTTCGACAGAACCATATGTAGTAAGTCACATAGCAAATTAATATACTGTTGAGGGTATTCAGTAAAATCTAGTAGATATTCTTTCACATAAGAAACGCCAGTATCATTAGGTATTACAGTGAATAATGACTCCACATCTAAAGTTACAAAAATACAATCAGTAAAATTTGCATTCGTAGACCAATCAGGTAACTGCCTCTAAAAATATTTGTGTCCTTAATGATTGTCCCAGTCTTTTCAAAGCCCACTCTTATTTGGCTTTCTAAAAACTTAGATGGTGGTTCAGTTATATACCCTCTAGCCGATACTATAGGTCTAAGTGGAGGCTTAGTCATAGATTTGTGCAGTTTAGGGAGCCCATAAATAAATGGAATGATGGGCTTGTTCACCATTAAATAATTAAATGTACCCTTACATATTCTATTTTGCTCAAAAATTCTCTTTGTATTGTTTAACACATTAGTTATAATGACATTGCATTCATGTTTTGTAATTTTAGTATAATCAGCACTAGTTAACATATTTATGAAGTAAATATAAAAGTTAGTGTCTAAAACAACTACTCCACTTTTATCAGCATTTTTATAACAGTTTCATTACTGATTAATTTACTAATAGCAATTTGCTCACCTTTAGTTAAATTAAAAAAAGTATCAATATTTTGATTATTATACAAACACTTGAATTAAATTATTACTTTGTGGAATAAATAGGCTAGACCTCTTACATTTGTTAACACAGTTCATTACACTATTACCATGTAAGACTTTTAAATTTAATGTCCTTGTAAAATACTTTAACTCTGCTAATGTCTTAGCGATGTTTGCCACTGCAGAAGGCATAAATATCGGACCCTTTCATAGCACAGATAATTTGTCTGCATCCAGAATGAGTTTAGACAGATTAAACACTAGGCCGTACTTCTTGTTGTTTGGCTTCTGGTTACATGACTTCGAAACTACTGTTTCCTTTGTCTTACTGAATGTTCCTTCTGAAGCTTTGTTTCTTCCATTGGGAATGATTTCTCCAATAAAAAAGAAAACAAATAGTCAGTGGGATCCAAGGCTCTCACGGAGTTAACATTCATGGTTGTTTGTTCTTCCTCCTGTTCAGCAGCTATATATCGGCTAACTCATGTCATTTTGGGCCTTTGACGACATTATTCTGCTGGGCTCCTGTTAAAACCTCATTGGGAGGGCATTGGCTGCTATACTCAACCCAATTGGTTAAGGAAGTTAACAGTGCTTCACTGAATGGTGCAGCATTAGAAAAGGGGGTTATTTGATTTAGTGACCAGAACCATTGCTGAATTCCGGACTGTGGTATAGGTTCCTGTGTTGCCTATATCCTTAATTGGATAGGAGGAAGCTTCTCTGTTCACCAGTGAGAGTGGGGAGCTTTGAGCAACCTATCCGTCCCTGGAGGAGTGGTCTCAGCCCAGAAACTAGTAGCTTATTGGCCGTTTTGGGTCAGTTCCTATCTCTTTCAGTTTCCCTGCTTTAAAACCTGCATTTGTGCGGTTTTGCGCCAGTATACAACTTCGCACAGCTCCTCGTGGTGACCTGCAGAGTGATACAGGCAGCAGAGAGACCTAAGAGAGACTTTCACCAGATTTAAGTATTTTTTTTTCTCTGTCTTTGCTCCGACTGCCTTTTCCCGCCTAAAAAGCTAGTTTCTAACTGATCTGTGCTTGAAAAAGTTATAATTGTATTGCCTTACCTACAGTTTGCACTTGTTAAATATCAGTTTAAGTAATTTTTGTATTGTTTACCTGTTGTAGGCTACACACTCAAGTGCGCTAGCCTGTTTATAGCATTTACAGTGTTTTCTGTGTGATTTTCTGATTTCTGCAAAAAAAAAAATAAATAAATAAAATTCTCTTTTCCCGCCTTTGCTGAACAAGATTAGTCCAGATTTCAGGCTTTGCTGAATTCTGGACTGTGGTATAGGTTCCTGTGTTGCCCATATCCTTACTTGGATAGGAGGAAGCTTCTCTGTTCACCAGTGAGAGTGGGGAGCTTTGAGCAGCCTATCTGTCCCTGGAGGAGTGGTCTCAGCTCAGAAACTAGTAGCTTATTGGCCATTTTGGGTCAATTCCTATCTCTTTCAGTTTCCCTGCTTTAAAACCCACATCTGCGCAGTTTTACATGATTTTGCCCACCGCGCAGCATGGGGCAGCGCCGCTTAAACAGGTTTAAACTATTCCTGGCTCCACAAAGTCTACTCTTCATTTTTTCCCTTAGAACTGTTCTAACTCTCAAAGTAAGCACTCTATTTTTCCTTCCAAAGCCCTGCACTTGCTCTTATAAGTAATCTTATACGTAAACACTAACAAACTAAAGCACTACACCCTCTTATACTCTTTATAAGTACTTGGCTCCCTATTGGTCCTTTCCGATCAGTCAAAAAGCAGTTCCTTGTACTATTCTGGCATGTCCAAAAGTCAGTTTCAGGGTTACTCTCCAGTCCAGCTAGTGAATTTGGGAATCTTGAGGCAATGTTACAATTGCCTTATGTACACAGACCACCCTCTCCTCCTCCCAACAAGCTCAAATATATGTGAGAGATGCAACTATACAGCCAAACTGGAGGCTGAGCTCTCTCAACCCAGTACTGGCACAGTCAGTCAGGAGGAGAAGGTAACCACACACACCACAAATCCAGTCTCACATTGCAACAGAAAACCAAAACACATAAACATTCAAAAACATACTCTGAGGCTCTAAATAAAAATCTGCCAAAGCAGCAGAGACCTCCAAAGCAGACATCCAAGCAACCGCTACCCCACAACAATACCCACATATCACATATTTCACAAAGTCAGTGTGCCACACAGTCACAGCCCTTAAGGCTAAACAACACACCTAATACACTTGTAATAGGTGACTCTATTGTCAGACACACTGACGTCCCACTCACCAGACTGAACAAGGAGAAGGTCACTGTAAGATGCCTGTTGAGTGCCAGGATCCGCCACATAACACAAGCACTCAGGTCACTCCAAAGCAAGTACAAATATGACTCTGTCATTGTCCATGCTGGTGGGAATGACCTGAGACGTACCTCCCTGGACTATATGAAATGAGACATAGAGGAGCTCTCTGATCATGTAGCCCAGGCCGGTATGACCCTGACCTTGAATAGCATCTTGCCCTCACCAAGAATGATGCCACACTATAAAGACAAAATGATCAATTTTAACAATTGGCTAAAGTATTGGTGTCATTGGTGTCATTCAAAGGGATCCATTGTCCGTCAGCCTGGGATGACATGCTCGACAAGCCACGTGGCTTCACTAAGGACAGCTTGCACCTGTCACCCCTGGGCTTTCGAATACTGGCTAAGGCTCTTGCCACCCCCATAGTGCCTTTTTTTAGGCAAGGCTCAAAAGACAAACCCACCTCCATAGACAACACAAGGAAGAAAAAACTAAGGGTAATGCTGCTCAATGCCAGAAGTCTAAACCTCAAGATGCACACACTCGAGGCTCTCCTCAGTATGGAGAATATTGATATCTGTGCAGTAACAGAAACCTAGTTCAAGGCTCCAGAGAGCACCCCCAGCACTACCAGGTTATACCTCATACCATGCTTTTCGGCCCCAAAACTCGGACCGAATCACAAAAGAAGGGGGAGTATCCATATTCATCAAATATACCCACACCTCCAAGTTAGTGGCACTGCACGAAGCATCGGAGACCATCCATGTGCAACTAACAGTGGGCAAAACTGTCTTCCAATTTGTAGCCTGCTACAGACCACCCTCCCAAACTCAGGAACCTCACTCGGCTTTTCTGAGAACACTGGAGAATATGAAGGTCTCTCCAAACACCATAATATTGGGTGACTTCAACTACCCAAACATTGACTGGGAAAACTACTCAAGCCCCAACACCCTCGCCCAACAGTTCCTAGAACTTATAAACTCAAATGCTATGAAACAACTGGTCACCACTCCCACAAGAGGGGACAACATATCAGACCTGGTCATCACCAACATGGGGACTCTATGTTCCACACCAGAGGTAAACCCGTCATTGGTAAGATCAGACCATAAATTAATCTCACTGGACATCCATATCCTGCCCCCACCCCAGCCAAGGAAACTATGGTGAAAAATTTCTCAAAAGCAAACTTCGCACTTCTCAAAACTGAGGTGGAATCCTTCAAAGCCCACGGGCCAGTGGAAAATACTGCCCAAACCACAGAATCCTTTACAAACACATTATATGGACACCTACAGAAATGCATGGATCGTGCTATCCCAAATAAAACCAAGACTCACTCCTCCAAAGGCAGGAGACCTGTCTGGTGGACCCCGGCCATAAATAAGCTATACAACAGAAGGAGGAAGCTACTACATGATGGAGCAAAATCCCAAAAATGGCAAGCATCTCTGATCAGTACTAGCAAGAAACTATGATCCCTCATAAGATCATCTAAGGCCAGCTTCGAAAGAAAAATTGCACAAGATGCTAAAGATAATCGCAAGGCCTTCTTTAATTATGTCAGGAATCTGGGTGGCAACTCCCAGATATGCTCTGAGTTGGTGCAAAATGACAAAAAATACACTGAACCCACAGACATTGCCAACATCCTGGCAGACAGGTTCAGTGCCCCTTCCCCCCGAAAAGAGCAAATGTCTATCCCTAGAGAATGTAGCCTCCCTGACATCACAGATGCACAGGTGAAAGCTGCCCTCTCCAAAGCAAAAAACACACATCAATGGGACTGGACAGTGTCACGGGCTGCGTCTTACATGAGCTCCAAGAAGAAATGAACCCTCACATAAGGTCACTGTTCAATCTCAGTCTTACTACAGGATATGTACCCAAAGAATGGCTTACAGCAACAGTGGTCCTGCTCCACAAAGGTGGTGCCACAACGGACGCCGGAAACTATCGCCCTATAAGCCTGGCTAGTCTGGTCTGCAAAGCTATGGAGCATATCATCATGGAACTCATAAACAAAGACACTTGTCTGGAGCTGGATTTGGAGTCGGCTACTTTTTACAGTCTGGGTTCTGTCAGACACTGGATCCTACCCAATTCTGCTTTAAGGGCAGATCTTGCCTCTTAAACCTAGTTGACTTCTTTGAAACCGTTACCAAGGCCATAGATGAAGGGATGGTAGCCTACCTGGACCTTGCAAAAGTCTTCAACACAATACCCCACTCAGGCATCATAAATAAGCTCACCAGCTTAAATATCAACCCCTATGTCACAAGATGGGTCGCAAACTGGCTCAGGGATAGAACCCACATGGTCAGAATTACAGGTGCCATGTCAGACTCTAAACCAGTTGCAAGTGGCGTCCCACAAGGCTCAGTCTTGGGACCTCTGTTGTTCGGTATATACTTCTCTGATGTACAGGCTAACACAGGAGGACTATGGCTGACCAAGTTTGCAGATGACTGCAAACTGGGAGCCATAATCGATTCTCCGGCTGACACAAGCATCCTCCAAAAGGGTCTCACAGAGACTGATACCTGGTGCCAGAGCCATGGCCTCAAGCTAAATGCCAAAAAGTGCATAGTCATCCCCTTTGGGAAAAACAAATTGCCCACAAATTACCACATAGGTGGTAATCCATTAAGAACGGAAGAAGTAATTAGGGATTTGGGGACCCAAGTAGATAGTAATCTCTCCTTTGACAATCACATTGCCAAAGTGGTTAGAAAGACCTTCTATATAGCCCACCTTATCACGAAAGGGTTCACATCTAGATCAAGAGAGGTCATTGTGCCCCTCTACTCATCACTCATCAGGCCCATAATTGAATACAATGCCCCATTTGGGATGTACCTTTCCCGACACCTGCAGCAACTGGAGAGACCCCAAAAGTACCTCACCAAGAGGATCAAGGGCCTCAAACACATGCCCTGTGTAGTTCGGCTAAAGAAACTCAAGCTCTACTCAGCTGCTTACCCGCCTACTCAGTCGATCTATGCCTGATGTATAAAGCCATGTCCAACCCAGAATTAATGGACATGCTCCACCTCAGGAAATCCAAATCCCTTAGAGCTACACGTTCCAGGGACTTAAACCTCGGCACAGCAATAAGCAAGACATGCTGGAGGGACAGATTCATATCCCAGAGGCTCCCCTCTCTCTGGAACAAAATCCCAATCCATGTTAGGCAGAGCCCCTCACTGACCCTCTTCAAGAGAAATCTTGACGAGTGGATGGGAGATCGTAAGTTTACCCCTGGGATCTCTTCTATGTCCCTGCTAGACAGAGACACAGTAAACTAACCTCAAAAGGGCTATCTTCTGTGACCTACTATACAGAGGCACAGTTAACTAATCTAAAATGGAGGCAAAAGCCAAACACACTCTGGCTAGGCTTGTAAATGCCCTAGGGCAGATAGCCTAATATCAACCTAGGAGATAAATTATCAGGATTTCCATCATTTTCAGTCGCAATTTTCTTATAGGTTCATAGGTTGGTACTATGCTATCGGCCCTAGAGCTTATACCAGCCTAGCCATAACAATTCCCTGGATATTTCTTCCCACAATATTTACTTCCCTGGACCCCTGTCTAGCAGGGCGACTGACGCGATCCCAGGGGTGAATTTCCTATCTCCCATCCAATTGTCAAGGTTCTTTTTGACGAGGGCCAAGGAGGCGCTCTGCTTGACATGCATGTGCAGTCTGTTCCAGAGTATGGGGAGTCTCTGGGTCAGGAACCTATCCCTCCAGCATGTTTTGTTCATTGTGATGACAAGGTTTAGATCCCTGGAGTGTGTGGCTCTGAGGGATTGGGATTTCTTTAAGTGGAGCATGTCCAACAGCTCAGGGTTTGACATGGTCTTGTATGTTAAACAGAGATCACCTCTGAGTAAACGATATGCCACAGAGTATAGCTGGAGTTTTTTTAGATGGTCAGCATAGGGCATCTGCTTTAGGCCTGTGATTCTTTTAGTGAGGTATTTCTGTGGCGTTTCCAGCTGTTGCAGATGTCTTGTGGTAAATACCAAACCAGGCATTGTACTCTATAATGGTTCTAATGAGGGATGAGTACAATGGGACAATGACCTCATTTTTTCTGGATGAAAAGCCCTTAGTGATGAGGTGTGCCAGATAGAAGGATTTCCTGACTGTTGTGATAATGTGGTTATCGAAGGTGAGACCACTGTCCACCTGTGTCCCTAAGTCTCTCATCACACTTTCAGTGTTTAGTGTACTGCCACTTATGTGGTAATTCATGGGTACATGTTTTTTCCCAAAGGGGATAACTGTACATTTCCTGGCGTTAATCTTGAGCCCATGGCACTGGCAGCAAGCATCTGTTTCTGTAAGGCCCTTTTGTAGAATATCAACATCATTTGGGGATTCAATAATGGCTCCCAGTTTGCAGTCATCTGCAAACCTTGTTAGCCAGAGTCCCTTAGTGTTGGCCTGTACTTCAGAAAAGTTGATGCCAAACAAGAGCAGTCCTAGGACTGAACCCTGAGGTACTCCACTTGTCACTTGTCTGGAGCTGGATTTGGAGTCTGCTACTTTTACAGTCTGGCTTCTGTCAGTAAGCCAGTTGGCAACCCATTGAGTGATGTAGGGATTTATGCCCAGCTTAATAAGTTTATATATGATTTCAGAGAGGGGGATGGTGCCCAAGGCCACAAATACATTCCCTCTTTTAAAATCATTTAAGTCCCTTAGCAGCTTCCTTTTTTGGTTCTACAAGCCGTTTCTCATATGCCTGTAAACGTTCCTGCATTTCATGCAGTAAATTAGAGCGCGCATTCAGTTCTACCATAGAGATTAGTTAAGCACATTTTAGCTCACTATCCATGCGCAAATCTTGTTCAATAGGTTCCTGACCCAGAGACTCCCCAGACTCTGGAATAGACTGCCCATACATGTCAAGCAGAGTGCCTCTTTGGCCCTCTTCAAAAGGAACCTTGATGATTGGATGGGAGAAAGGAAATTCACCCCAGGGAGCACGTCAGCCGCCCTGCTAGACAGGGTTCCAGTGAAGTAAATAGTGTGGAAAGAAATAGCCAGGGAATTGTTATGGCTAGGCTTGTATAGGCCCAAGGGCCGATAGCCTAGTACCAACCTATGAACCTATAAGAAAAGTATTCATAAGCACCATACACTTGAATGAACAACTGAAAGTAATAAGCTTCCACCTCCTGAAAAGTGTGTAGTATGTAGATTATTTTAATATCTTAAGACCATAAGGGACGGCTTTACATTTCAGATATACTGCATACTTGCATCATGATAGTATGCATCCACAGCTTATGTTTGACAATGTAGTTAGGAATCAACTTTATAGAGTTGCAAGGCTGAACACAATTGATGAGAACATGCAGTTACAATTACATAACACGGCTGTAGAGTTTGTTAATAGAGGTTACAGCAAGCAGAAAGTACTGGAGACGTGTGAGGATGTTGAGTTGTAGATCTACCGGATCCACGCCAGTATTCTTAGAAGCTAGCCAAGAGGTACTAATGAATAAATGTTTGTAGGGTAAAGTTAGATGTATGTTAACATATAATCGAAATATTGCCAGTGTTAAGAAAATTATTGAGAAATACAGGCATATTTCAAGGAAAGTGCGGCCAGTTAAGAATGGTACCTCTGAATGTGGCAGATGTGCTTTTTGTAGTTTCATTTGTTGTGATAAATATTTTACTCATCCAGTTTCTAATAAGATCTTCAGACTTAATGCATATGGTAACTGCAAAACTAGAAATGTTGTCTATTTGGCTAGATATGTTGCATGTTAAGCATATCATGTCGGCAAAATGAACCACAAGTTAAAAGATCGTATCTGTAACCATCTATCTGAAATTAATAGAGATGTAGCTACAAATGTATTATATAAACACATTAAAGACAATGGTTCTGGACACAGTTTAAAATTTTCAATTTTAAGAGTAGTTGATAATAATGTATGTGGCAGTAATATTAGTGATTACACTGAAAAGGAAGAATTTAATTGGATTTTACATTTAGGGGCACGTATTTCACCTTGCTTGAATGGCTATGTATCTTACTGAAAGAGATGCACAAATGAGCCTGATTTGGGATCATGTGACCCACTTTGATATTATGTAAATGATTGATGGTAATTTTTGTTTGATATGCCTGAAGAAGCCTCGTTTAAGATGAAAGTTTTTACTAGCAGTTTTAAAAGTTGTATGAGTCTAATAAATTACTTCATTACCAGCTGCTCGTGGTTCCCGTGACTTCTATTTTACTTGTTTGCTTTTATTTTTGTTGTCACTGGATTTACTTGTGTACTGGATGTATTTTTCTGCTTTTGTCATTCAGAAAATCCCAGGATCCTTTCCAAGATCCATATGGAAATGGTTACCCCAAAGGCAGAAAGGGGAACAATAATGGAAGACTCCACCCACATGGCAGAGGTGGTCCGGAAAACCAGGGGTGTGGAAACATTTTCTCTGATGGGCCCTACCAGTGCTCCTGATGGAGGCCTGATTGCCTCCCCCTGGAGGCAATCGGGGGTCGCTTATCCCTGCAGCAGAGAGCCTGTCTAGATATCCCAAAAGACACTTGGGTGCAGAGGAATATGTCCAGAGGTTACATATAATTCCCTTTTCTCTTCCACCTCCAGCTGTATCAAAAAATCCCGATGTTCCATCCAGTCAGAGGAAAGAAGCAGCAATTCACATATAAAAGTGGCTACAAAAAAGTCATCCAAGAGGTCCCACCAGACCAGATAGAATCCGGAACTTACTCAAGATTTTTTTAGTGCCAAAGAAAACAGGGGACTGGAGACCAGTTTTGGATCTTAGCAACTTGAACAAGTCAGTTCGACACTCAACGTTTTGGATGGTCACAGTTCAGTCCATACTGCTCTTTCTAGGCAAGGATGATTGAATGTGCTTGATAAACCTTGAAGGTGTGTACTATCACATAACAATGAACAGGCAGTCCAGAAGGTTCTTATGCTTCTGGCTGGGAGCCAGTCATTACCACTTCAGAGCTCTGCCCTTTGATCTCACCACAGCCCCCAGTGTACTCAGTAAATGCATGGCAGTGTTGGCAACTCACTTGAAACTGCAAGGATTCTGGGTGTTTCCGTATTTAGACGAGTGGAGCATTATCATCCCGACCAGGCATCTACTCATAACAGCAAGAAACCAGGTACTCCAAATTTGCTCCCTTCTGGGGATCACAGTAAATTACAACAAATATTAGTTGCATCCATCACAGACACTGGAATTCATAGGAGTATATTTCAATACAGTACCTACGACAGCTTAATTTCCCTAAACCAATTTCAAACTTTAAGATTCCAAGTCGCAAAAATGATACACAGCACCAAAATTTCAGCCTGAATATTTCTTCAAGCCATGGGGTTAATGTCAACCGCCATAATTGTAAAGGCATACATCTGGATCATTTCTCCCCGGGCCTCTGCTGAAAATTGGCGTTGTTCCAAGTTGGACTTTACCAGTAAACAAATGTTAAATAAATTAATTAAATAAATTAAAAAAAATGAATTCTTGTTCCCCTAGCAAGATATCCTATGAGAATTTTTCAGTGGATGCTACCATCCCAATGGCCAAATTTTTCCATAAAGTTAGACCAGCTTTTTCAAGGCATTCCATTCATTCTCCCACAGCCCAAAGTCATAGTGACCACGGACACTTCCTGGGAAAATAGTTCAAGGCACTTGGCCCCTCTTAGAGGCCAATTTGCATGTAAATGTCCTGGAGATGAGATCAGCGGGTTTAGCATTGCAAGCTTTTCAGGATGCTCTCCTCTGGGTACAGTTGCGATCCAAACAGGCAATTTGTCTGTAGTTTGGTGCATCATCAAACGAGGAGGAACCAGGTCTTATCCCTTGTGTTGAGAAGCCCTCCGAGTGTGGCAATGGGCAATCTCATCCAATCGCTTTCTGATAGGAATGCACATTCTGGGGGGTCCAACATGATGGACAAATTGAGCAGGTCTATTCTTCAACCTCTTGAGTGCTGTCTCAACAAAATAAAGTGACAGAGGCAATTTTCTGTCAGTGGGGCCAGCCTTAGTGCAGTCTTTTTGCATCTCCCCTAAACAATAAATGCAGCAGCTTCTTTGCCATAATACCCCCAGTGGAGGAATCCCTGAGGGATGCTCTGCTCTACGATTGGCCCTCCAGTCTTCAATTATTTGTATCTTTTGCAGATAAGTTGGGCACGTCTGCCACAAAAGTGACATTAGCAAGATGGATTACGGACTGCATTGCTTTTGTCTATAATAAATCAGGCATTCCATTAC
Source organism: Protopterus annectens (assembly GCF_019279795.1). Classification (NCBI taxonomy): domain Eukaryota; kingdom Metazoa; phylum Chordata; order Ceratodontiformes; family Protopteridae; genus Protopterus; species Protopterus annectens. Next base: position 213,558,810 of record NC_056733.1, on the reverse strand, counting down.
CAAAACCATTAAAAGCTCACTCTACAAGATCTATGGCAACCTTGTCAGTATTTTTATCAAACCATTCCATGGATGGCATATGCACGGCTGCTACCTGGGCTAATCCTCATAGTTTTATTACTCATTACAAATTGGATCTGGTCTAGAGGGGAAGAGCAGCCTTTGGTCCAACCATGCTCAGAAATATCCATCCTTGGAGTCCACCCGGGATATAAGGTAGCTGGAGACTGTTCCGTTGGTTGAGGAATTAATGAAAATTGACAGCAATCAGACAATGTACTTACCATGACATTCCATCTATGTTGTCCATTTTCATTCTTCTTCAACTTCCCACCCACAAACCCCCAATATTTTTCATCTTAGACTTCTGGAAGAATGAAATGCTACTAAGACACCACTATGTTTTCTATGGAGCTCCAGATACTGGTTTCATTTGTTAAGAACTTTATTTAGATAGTTACTATTTATGTCAATTAGTTATGGGTATGGAGGAACATATGAGTTTCAGTTGGCCACAAGCTATAGTATCGGCCAAGTCAGATCCAAGGATCGGATCCAAACCCCAATGTTTGAGGAAGAATGAAAATGGACAACACAGATGGAAAGTTATGGTAAGTAAATAACTTATTTTTTGGCTCAGTGAGACACTCTGGGTGATGCTTCTTGGGGTAGCCATGGAAAACAGACCTCTTCACAGGGCTAAAGTCCCACCTTCTAGTTGGTCTTCTTCTAGGGTGTTTCTCACAAAGAAAAAATAAAAGATTAGACATTGTTCATCTGAAGACATGAAGATTTTTCATGAAGATGATGTTCTTACGTTAGCCAGGCAATTATTACAGCTGTTAATCTTGGTGCTCAGAAATGCTTATCTAAGGGCAATACCAGTAAAGAAATTCCTGAGGAAAATTTGTCAGAGGATTCTTACATGGATAGAGACAGAAATTCTACTCCTATGGACTATGGAATAATGCACTTAGCCAAACACCTTTCTCTTCATAAAAGACACACAGGTTTTAAGTTCCAGATCCTGGATCGCATAGACATGGGTGATCTTGAAGGAGACTTCCCGAATATTCTGGAGAAACATGAACTCGTGTGCAATTAAAGCTGAACTCTTTTAGGAAGCCTAGACTAAACTACTACTGTTCAATTAAAAGTGCGCTGGAACTTAGAAAATTGCCACATTGTTTACATGACTAATTGTATTTTATTTTATTCTACAAATGGGTTTTAAATACCATTTTAAATCAGTTGAAATTTAAGTGTATATTTTGTTTCCATCATCATACATACATTCATTTTTTCTTATTTTTTTCTGGTTCTTTTTTCCACTTTATTCAAAATGATGTGTAATAACAATACTAATTAATTATACAATTATATAGGTTTTTAGGGTTCTTTTGCATAGACCTGAAGAAGTCTAGAAGGACAAAAGCGATCTTTGTTAACACTAGCTTATGAAAATATAAATTGATTTTTACATGCAAAATGTATATGTATATATTTATATATATTTTTTGATTGCCATATGAACTAAGGGTGATATATTTCCAGTCATGTAGTATATTGTCTTGGATAAAATCACAGACTTAATAATTTACTTAATAATTTGGTTAAATAAGAGGTACCACATCATTATATAATTTTATTTAAAGTACATAAGTGTTGTATATTATTATGACAGCTACTAAATAGGGCAGTACCAGCTCGAATGTCACATTGATGGGGGAAGGGATGTGAATTTAACATGTGTACCAATAACACTTTGTTTTACAGCACAATAAACCATTCCCATGCCTGATAAAAAGTATATATATATATATATATATATATATATATATATATATATATATATATAGAAAGCTTGTGAGGAAATTATTACTCTGTTTTTGTTTTACTTTGATTACTTGTCTGTGTGCTTAATAAAGGATTTTCGACTGGAAACAGACTGCCTGCCTTGCTTGGATTACTTTCGAATTCTTAGTAATACTGTACAATTATATATTTTCTATTATTACTTTTTGTTTTGTTTTGACTTGAGACGAGTTTACGTTCGCTACTTCTACTACTATTGTCTGATCTGATTAATATACAGTGATTAACTAGAAATATATGGACTTAAAATCTTCCACACAGAGAAGTTTCTTACACTGTTTTAATTACAAATCTCCCAAACTCTGTACTTCTTTTAAGAAACAAAACAAGTAATCCTTGCCACCTCTGGCCAAATATGGAGCAGCAAAGAAATAGCAGGAGGAGAAAAGCAACAAGAAATAGGTATTCTTTTGAAAAATTGACAATCTAGTAATTCTTTTTTTTCTTTTTTTTTTCTTTGTTTATAATAGTATCAACCCAGTAAAACCAATCAACATGAACTATATACAAGCCTAACTATGTACACTTATAAAATGCCCAAAAACTATCACAAGTGCGTCTTGGTAATGTTGCATTCATTTCAGAATATATTCAAAAAACATCCTCCAATAATTTTTAAGATAATGTTTTTGATTTAGGTTGTGAAATAGATACCTATGAGCCTTAAGGTGATTAATTGCTAGGATCTTAAACCCTTCCCAGGATAATGAGTGCCTGTTTTTCCAGTTAAGCGTGATGTAATACTTTATTAACATGAATATGGAAATTAAAATTCTGAGTTGTACCTTTGATAGTCCAGGAGAGGGAATATGTAAAAGTGTAAATTTCCAAGACAAAGTTGATTTTTCGTAGCCTATTTTTTCTAACTGGACTCTTAGGGCACACCAAAGTTTGTGTGAGCATTTACAGCTCCAAAATATATGTAATAGATCATCTGTTTGATTTTGGCAGAATTGGCACTGAGGAGAAGAGTTAGGGTAAATTTTAATTATTATGTTTGGGATAAGATAAGCTTTGTTCAGTAACATAAGTTGGGTCTAATTGAGCTTTTTTAGGGGTATGAGATTGGAGCCAGTCTTGATGGCATTCGATATTTGATTGTGGGAGATAGAGGGATCCTGTTTCAGCCAGTAGTTAAGAGTATATAGGCTACAATCTAGTAATTCTGAATGACTATACCAGCATTCTTCCATCCTTTGGTAACAGATTATAGCAGACTTGTGGTTGTTAAAGGTAGTGCAGGAGGGTTACTTTTGGTACTGGATACAGATACTTCCTTTCAGGCTAACTCCTCCCTATCCACTGAATCAGTTTTTTCCTTAGGTTCTTCAATACTTAGTCACCCTAGGAGTCCTAGAACTAGTGCCTTTAGGGCAAAGGATTCTATTCCAGAATGTTTTTGGTTCCAAAGAAAGAGCATTCATGGAGACCAGTTGTAGTTCTCTCCTTTCTCAGTCTGTATGTGAAAGTACCAAAATTTAAAATGCTAATTCTTCACAGTCTCTTTTATTCCTTCTTTGAGTTTTATGGTAATACTCAATCTAAAGGATGCTTGTCATCACATCTCCATAGCCACAGACTTTAAGAAATGTTTCATTCATCCTTATCGCAAGACCTCCCTCTAGTAATCAAAGAAATGCCCCAAAACCTCGCATCATACTGTGCCGATCTTATAAAACGAGGTATAAGGTTCCAAATGCGATAGCCCAACACTTTAATTTTTTTTATTAAAGATGTCAAATATTCAGTAGACTCACCTAAGGAAGCAAAAAATCCTTTTATTAAATGCTTCGGAAATTCACCAGAACCATGAGTGTTCTGTAATCTGGCATTATGCAAGTGTTTTTTTCCTTTTTCCCTTTCTTCTTCCTTCAGTCCCTGACGTGATATTTTTATGAAATATTTCTCTGAAAGAATCATTAATAGACTCCGTATGAGTATAGTTATCTTAAATAACCGGAAGTACATATTAATTCAGAGGAAGTACACCTAGGACCAATAGTTTTGGACTCTGTTGGGGTGTAGGTAGCTTTATAAGTTACAGCTTCCTGCCTCATCTTTAAAGCTTCCTCTTTATGGTCTAGAATTAGCAGCAGTGGTGTATTTCACAAGAATGAATAACTAATAAACCCTCAACATGGACATTAAGGTACTGAGATTAGGATGTCATTCAAAATGCCAAATTATGCTGCTATTTGAGATCGAAGTATGTGACTGCTTTATTAAACTACTCAGATTAAGCTCTTAACTAAGTAGCGAGTATACAAGAGGGCTAAAGCTAAGTTTGGTATTGGTGGGTCTGTGTAATTATCTCCACCAGCTTAGCAATTTATGTTCTGGAAGGTAATCTGAAGGGTTTTGTCTGGTGATACTATTATTCTAGCGATCAGTTTTTATTTCTCCTAGTTTTTCTAGCTAGCGTTTCTTCTTACATCTGAGTTTTATTATCTAAGACAATACTGGGTCAATGCTAGTTTAGAAAGCTTAAAATGGACATTAGCTGCAATCAAATATGCCCCAGACAGCTTTGATATATGTTTACTGAGGGCTCTCATGCTGTCAGCAAATATAGTATTCTTTAGAGATGATACAAGACAGTAAGGAAAGATTATAACTGAGAACTCTAATCTTGTGGTTTATCACATATACGACGAATGAACCCCACCTTGTATGTAGAAGCCCTTGTTTACTATTTGTCATTTTTGAGTGCTGCCATTGCATGGACTGTTGTTTTGTCTCAGGATCATAGTAGTGTAACCACGTTTCATCAACAGTAACTAGTTGTTCCAAACAGCTGGCTCCAGCTCGATGAAATGTCACAAAATCAACTTGCAAGTGTCCACTTGATGTTTTTTCTCATCAGCATTCAAACATTTGAGCACCCACATGGCTGACAGCTTCTGCATACCCAGCTGCTCATTATAAACCCAACACATTGGATATCTGTAGTATCTCAGCAATTATTTTAGCTGATATTCACCAATCTGCCAAAATCAGGTCATGGGATATGGTCAACAATTTCAGGAAATGACACCATTTGAGGCTTTCCAGACCTTGCTGCATCTTCTGTCTCAAAATCTCCATGCTGAAAGTTTCCACACCACTTTTTCACAGTTGAGTAAGAAGGGCACTTGTCCCTCAGTGTTTGCATCATACATTCGTGGATTTCCTTTGGAGTTTTCTTCTGCAGGAATAGGAACTTCATGACAGCTCAGAGTTCTACACTTGAAAATTCCACACTTTTTGTTGTCATGTTCAATCAATAATCTGAAACATTGTTCTCAGCTAAGTCTTTAAAAAATTGTCCTTATTAAGCTATTTCCTTGTATTTTGCTTTCTATAGATAAATAGATATATATTTGTATATTATACCTTGTAATTTTTCAGTTGTGTGTGTTCAAATACTCTACCCCTTACCTCTTCAGGCCCCTCTCCCTCCTGGACTTGTGGTATCTTCTTCAAAGGCTCCTCCTTTATCTCCTCCTCTGACTTCCACAGGATCTTTGGAGCCCAGCACTTTGATCCCCCCGGTATCAGCTGCTCTGGTGCCGTTGGGCATCCCTACCTCGGCACTGGATGTTGCTCTGACTTCGTTGGTTCCATCCTTGGAACTGACGGATTCTAGGGGCCGAGACTTCACTGCTAGTTCCAAGGGTCTCGGATCGTCTCCTGTTTTTTATATGGACCCGACCATGGCTCTTGGGACCTTGTCTGTTGCGGGTCCTTACCTGGCTCCTGCCTCAGAGGGCGGACTCTCAGGGCAGGGTGTGACCCTGGAACTGTCTTTCTCTGTTTCGGACTCCCACTCTTCCTCAGAGGATCCTGCCTTCCAGGTTATGGAGAGAGCTTTAACCTCTGCAGGCTCTCAGCTGGTTCCTCCTGCATCAGAGTGCCACGTTACCATAACTTCTGGTCCAGAGCTGATGCCGATGGACAGGACAGGAAGCACAGACACTTCAAGTTACCCCAACACAGGGCTCCTCTTAGGAGTCTTCCTCAGAGATCCCCACTGAGAACCCCCCGTAAGAAGATGTGCAGGAGGAAGCACCTAGATTCCCTGGAAGAATCTGTCACTGAGGACACAGATTTCGATGAAGGGGAAGGTTTCCTTTGGTCACCCCCTGAAGATGTCTCCTTAGGAGACATCCTAGAGATCCTCAAACAGAGGGGTAACTGGAAGCCCCAAGACCTGACCTCAGAGGAAGCCATGTACTTGCAAGCATTTGGTGCTTGACCATCTACTTCCTAGGTGACCCCACCCACTTCCAATCTTAATCTGATCACACAGTGGGCTTGGAAGGCCCCTGACTCCATATTGCCTATTTCCCATAGGCAGGACACAATTTAATTACCTTCTGAAAACCACCAACATTGGGTCAAGAGTTTAGCAGTAGATACCATGGTGGTGGTGGCTGCCTCTAAGCAAGAACTCCCCGATGAGAGTTCTACTGTCCACCCTTCTAGCTGGGAGTGTAGGATGATGGACAGATTTGGAAAGTGGGGCTATGCTTCATTGACCTTTCTCACTAAGGTCCTTGAACTTTATGGCACATTTTACTAGACTTTAGAGAGATCTGATTACGGAGTTATCAGATACTCTCACAGGAGCAGTGTCTGACAAGGTGCAGGACATGGTCACCTCTAGATACTCTCACAGGAGCAGTGTCTGACAAGGTGCAGGACATGGTCACCTCTCAGCTAGCCACCCGGGAGTCAATATCGAACATGTCCATGTGGGTCATTGCACATGCAGCTGAAGGCATGACCAGAGCAGCGGGTTCCAGCATTGCCATAAGGCCGTGCCTGGATGTGCTTGTGTGAATTCATGGAGGCATTCAAGTCTTCCTTTGTCAATGCTGTTTTTGACGGATCATCTTTGTTCGGCCCCAAGGTGAAGGACACACGAGCCTTGTGTGAGAAGGATGGAAAGACCCTGTCTGCTGTGGGCATTATTTTTCTACTCTTCAGCGATCCTACTCCAGGAATCAGAGGAGTGGAAAGATGTGCTTCAAAAAGTCCCAGGGGCTTTTCCAGGACACACATGGCAGTGGTTCCCCTTGGGGCAGAGGGGGAAGCTCAGATGGAAGACACCAGCTGTGAGGCAGAGGTGGCCCATGAAACCTGGGTTTCGGAGACTCTTTCTCTGGACTACCTTACCAGCACTCTTGAAAGGAGGCCCAGTTGCTTACCTGTGGAAGCATTCAGGGGAAGACTGTCACTGCACTCGACGGCCTGGCAGCAAATAACCTCTGACACTTGGGTACAGCGAATCAGTACCAGAGGCTATCACATACCCTTCATCCTTTTCCCGAGATCACTGAGAAAAATCCCAGATGTTCCACCAAATCAGAGGGATCAAGCAGCCATAGAAAGTCAAAAGCTGCTAGAAAAAAAGAGCCATCCAAGAAGTCCAGCCAGATCAGATAGGATCTGGATTTTACTGCAGGTTCTTTTTAGTGCCAAAGAAGATGGGGGACTGGAGGCCGATATTGGACCTCAGCCTTCTGAACAAGTTTGTTCAGCAGACAAAATTCCAAATGGTCACAGTTCAGTCTATTCTGTTTCTCTGTTGAAATGCTTCAATATGCTCTATGGACCTTCAAGATGCGTATTACCACATAAGGATGGACAAACGCTCAAGAAGATATTTTTGCTTTTGGCTAGGGACCTGTCATTTTCAGTTCAGAGCACTGCCCTTTGGCCTCACCATGGCCCCCAGAGTATTCACCAAATGCATGGCAGCAGTCATGACTCGCATGAGACCACACAGATTCTGAGTGTTTCCTTATCTAGATGACTAGCTTGTCACCATCCCTACCAGGCATCTACTGCTTAAAGCCACGGACTTCATCATACACTTGTTCAGTGTCCTGGGCATAACAGTCAATGAATAGAAGTCAGAGCTGTCTCCCACTCAGGATGTAGAATTCATAGGAGGCCCGCCTCAACCCAGTTTCGTGTATAGCTTTTCTACCCTTTGCCAGGATTCAAAAGATAAGATCTCAAGTACAGCTCATTTTAATGAAAAACAAAGTGCCTAGTCTACTTGTCCTCCAAGCCCTAGGATCTATGGCGGCAGCCATCATCTTGGTTCCCTTGGCAAGATTTCACATGAGGATACTTCATTGGCTTCTAGCCTCCCAATGGTTCATCCTATCTCATCCAATGACTCACCCGGTCTTAGTAACAGGACATTGCAAAAAGGATCTATCCTGGTGGATGCAGTCGAAAGAAATCCTGATACACTGTCTCTTTGTTTCCCCGCAACCCAAGGCCTTAGTGACCACAGACGCTTCCCAGATGGGGTGGGGGTATTATCTGGGAAGAACCATTCAAGGCACTTGGTCTCCACAAGAGGCCGACTTGCACATTAATGTCCTAGAGTTGAGAGCAGTGCTCCTAGCGTTGCAAGCCTTTCAATCTGCTTTTCCTCTGGGAACAATTGTGATCTAGTCAGACAACATGTCAGTGGTTTGGTACATCAACAAACAGGGTGGAACCAAATTCTACCCCCTTTGTCAGGAAGCTCTGAGTGTGGCAGTGGGCGATATCTTCCAGCCGCTTTCTTGTGGCAATGCATATCCGGGGGAGTTCTAACGTGACAGCGGACAAGCTAAGCAGACATATTCTACTGCCTCACAAGTGGTCTCTCAATCCCAATGTGGCAAAGGAAATCTTTCACCAATGGGGCCAGTGTTGCTGCAATCTCTTTGCCTCCCCAACCAACAACAAGCGCAGCAGCTACTTTGCCCTAATCCCCCTTCGGGGGGAGTCCCTGAGAGAGACCTTGTCCTTCTCAATTGGCCCTCATTTCTTTTTATGCCTTTCCGCCTTTTCCTCTCATACCCTTCTTCCTAAAGAAAGCCCAAAGGTTGTGAAGTAAAGTGATTCTCATTGCTCCCTTCAGGCCCAGGCAAATTTGGTTCCCCTTTCTTTGGCTTCACTTGATTCAACATCCATGGATTCTGGACCCAGTCCCAGACCTGCTATCTCACTCACAGGAATTAGTGCATCCCAATCTATTCTCTCTCAAGCTCACAGCTTGCTTCCTCCAATTGTGTTAGTCACCAGGCAGAATAATATAACTTCCCCCAAACAAAACATTTTTCTGGCTTTCCATAGACCTTCCACCAGGCGAGACTATTCAGGTAAATGGAAGAGATTTTTAATTTTGGCTTCTGAAAACAGCTTCCTCTTTTCACACCTGTTGAAAAAGTTTTGGAATTTTTAGCAGCCCTTTTTGATCAAGGGGCTTCTGCTTCCAAAATTAGAGTTCAGTTAGCAGCCATTTCTAATTTTTCACAATGGCTACGATGACCATTCTGTCATATCCCATTGCCTATGCAAGGTCTTTCTAAAAGGTACCTCATATTTAAAAACCTCCATTCAGAGATCCCTTAGCTCCATGGGATCTAACCTTTGCTTTGCAGTCTTTAGTACTACCTCCCTTTGAACCAGTGGCCACTTGCTATCTCAAAATCCTTTCCTGGAAAACTCTTTTTCTAGTAGCCATAACTTCCACCAGAAAAGTTTCTGAGCTCCAGGCATTATGTGCAAAACCCCCATATATCATTTTTCATAAAAGATAGGGTGTCATTGAGAACTAACCCTTACTTTCTTCCTAAGGTGGTCTCCAAATCCAGTAGTAATCAAACTATTGAGTTACCACTTTTCTTCCCCAAAGTTTCTAACAAAGGTGAATATCGCTTACACTTACTGAATGTACATAGACAGCTACATTTTTACTTGAACAGGACTAAAGAGTCCAGGGAATCAGATCAATTGTTCATTTCATTTTCTGGTCCAACAGTGGGACAAGCTGCAGCAAAAGTGACCTTATCCAAAGGGCTGAGAGATTGTGTTACCTTTATTTATGCACATAACAAGCAAACATTACATGCGCCTGTTAAAGTGCATTCAACCAGATCAGTTGCCACATCAGCAGTTTTTCATTCAAAAGCTTCTATGGATGAAATTTGTGCAGCTACAACTTGGGCTACGCCTCATACCTTTATTACTTATTACAAATTGGATATGGTCTCCAGGGGAAGAACATACTTTGGCTCTGTTGTTCTCAGGAATATCATTCCATAAGGCCACCCAGGGTCTGAAGTAGCTGGAGACTGTCCCATTTGTTAAGACTAAATGAAGATTAACATCAGATAAAGAAGTTATGTACTCTCCATAACATTCTATCTGCGTTGTCAGTCTTCATTCATTCCCACCCTCCTTCGCCCTCCTGTAGTTTTCCTGATGGATTGAACCCTTGACCTGGGTTCCCATAGGGTTGTTTCCTTGGACATTGCTTCTGCTCATAATTCCTATGTATATTCTTGCTATAATCTGCAAATTTAATCTGAGGTAATGGAGAGGGAGTATTGTGGGGAGAGTCTTGGCTCGAGATTTTTTTTTTGACTGGCGCGAGCTGCAGAACGGCCGAACTGGTTCCCAGGATTGAACAGAGTCCTATTCATCAAAAACGAACAAAGATCGACAACATAAATGGAACGTTATGGTGAGAACTTAACTTCTTTTTTCTGTTCCTGCTATATATAGGAGTCTGTGTAGGTCTGAAATACCCCTTCAAATTGAGTAAACCCCCCAATCCACCCTGTTCTACTTGAAGAATCACCTTCTCCCATTTGACACTTGCCATCTTCTCTTTCCAGATAAAGTTCTGCTCTGGGTGATAAAAATATGCCTGACCTGTGTATAAGACTAAAGAGGCTAAAAACATTTTAACTGCTTGTATCTTATTATCCATATCCATATAGTAAAGCTTCCATTTTCTCGTTTTTTTTGTATTGTCTTTTGTTTAGTCTCTTCCCACATACCCTTAGCTGCTACATTAGAATCATTTTTAGTCTATGCTCCTAAATATTTCATCATGTCTCCCTAAATATGGATATTCCTGAACCAGTTTTGTATGTGGGTACGTAATTTACCACGGTTTCCTTAATTTTAGCTTCATTAATTTTGTATCCTGAAAAGATCTGAAACTGTCTCAAAATGTCCACAACACTTTAATGTCTCTTTCTGGTTTTGTCAGGTATAAAATAATGTCTGCAAATAAAGCCAGCTTTTCTTGACTACTATACCAATTATGTCTTTGAATTTCTGAGTTCCTTGTTTTCTTTAAGAATGGTTCTAAATATTATGCAAATAAAATGTTTCCGTTGCCTTGCTCATAAAGTCCCAGCTTACTCAGTCAAATCCTTTCTCTGCATTAAGACCCACCAACAATGGTATCTTCTTATATTCTGCTTCCCTCGGGATCATCAATGTTCTGTTAATGTTGTCAAATGTACTTTATCTGAATGCTTAATGCTTACTGTGTAAACTGTAGCTTTAACAATGTACCAGTTCATGTCTGAATTTTGAATAGTTACTTAATCCACAAACTCAATGTCTACTATGTAATGTGAAGCCTTACCAATTTACCTGTTTATGTCTCTATTTTTTCTATACCCTCTATATCAATTGTATTTTGCTTAGCTTATGTATCTGTATCATGAATTGTAACTTTATCCAATATCTATTGTTTTTACTATGTAATGTTGGAGCTTTTCTCCCCGGGCCTCCACTGAAAATGGGCTCTCAAGCCCAGTGGACCCCCGGTCTCCAAACTAAAATAAATAAATAATAAATGTTTGCCTCCCCTCCACAAAATCACATTGATCCAGATCTATCAGTTTTGGCATTACTTTTGCCATTCTTTTAGCCATTATAGACATGAGCACTTTATAATCATGGTTTAATTTTGAAATGGGTCTGTATGAAGCTGGATCTGATGGATATTTACCCTCTTTAGCATTACAGCTACCACCACTTTCTTGCAGGACATTGGTACTTCTTTTAAGAAGCACTGTGAAGCAAAACCTCCCAGATGTTTATCAATGTTTTTCCCTGCTAGCTTCCAAACTTTCACAGGAATACCATCTATTCATGGGGACTTTCCTGTATATTGGTTATACATCACAATTTTATCTCATCTCCTCCTATCCTAACTGTTAGTAATTGAGCCTCATCCACCTCTAACCTTGGCATATTTAATTCTTCCATAAACATTTCCATTTGTACACTTTCTTGATTTTCATAATGTCCTTCATGGATGCATCTGCAGTCATAACAAGTGGGTTGTCCTGTCGTCAGGCAGCCCTGCAGTCGGCCGGATTCCAAAGTCCGGGTCCGGCTTCGGCTGATGTCGCACTCCACCCGACGTCATCTCTGTTGGTCTTCGGGTATAAAAGCATCAGCCAACGCCATTTTCCTCAGTCTTTCTTGCCGCGTGGCGCCCGAAGCAGAAGCTGTTCGCAAGTGCCGGTCGGTCGGATCCAGAGATTACTTCTACCGAATACTACTTCGAAGACTTCTAAAGCTAAGTACCCCGTTGGGGACTCTTTCTTGCCTCAGCCGATGTCAGAAAAGTTAACAATTGTTTAACCTGTGGGAAACAAATACCTCATAAAGATGTCCACTCTTGCTGTGTGGCTTGTCTAGGCCCAGCCCACGGCGTAGCAGCCTGTTCGGCCTGTGCCTCTTTCAACCGACGAACGCTTAGGCGCCGGTCGGAGTTTGCAGAACAGTTTTTCGGTTCTGATTTTGCGTACATTATGCCGTCGGATCCTCCGACTACCCCCAAAACGCAAAGATAAAGACCGACACTCGCGGTCCGCGGTTTCGCCGAAACCACGGTAAAGCAAACATGAGTGTCTCGGTTTCGGCCGAAACCGAGAAAACTGCTCAAAGTACAGCTGAACCTATTCTTACAACTGAGGCCCCTGCTACAACTCTTGAATCGACCTCAGAAATTTTACCCACTACGGTGGTTGACTTATCAGACACCATCCCTTGGATGTCTCTACCCCAGCACGTGGTGCTGCTAGGCCTCCAGCTGCCATGTCCATTAAGGCCTTCGCCAGGGCTAAAGCAGCCAAGACTACTAAAACAGTGCCTGTTAAACCCCCACATCCAGGCCCTCTTCTAGTTCTCAAATGCTTTCTTTGGCAGAAGATTTAATTTCTTTAATTAGAGGATCTCAATCTCACCCAGACAGGGCCTCTCAGCCCCCAGAGAAGAGACCTAGGGCAGAGCCCCCTGTGCCAGTGTCTTCTGATGATTCTGCTGATGAATCAGACATAACTGACCAGCCTGAGGCTCCCTTCTCCAATTTTGAAGATTCTGATGCTGAAGAATCCATTCCAGCTGCTTCCCACCAGAAGAATTATCCGTTGGGGAAACCTTGCATGCCATGCGAGAACAGTTCCAATGGCAGCAACAGGATTTTTAAGACTCCAGAAAAGACTTAGGACCTTTCTGCACCTCCCACAGCACAGACCCTTAGCTATACCTCCTGTTCTCTCTGTGGTGGATGATGCTTTCAATGATGTTTGCTCCGCTCCAGATTCTTTACCCCAGCCCCTGCCAAACCAGACAGATTTTACAGGGTGCCAGATACTCATCACCACCTTTACAAGGCCCCACTTGCAGACCCAGAAACTATATCCCAGGGTCCCAAGGCAGTAGCGGCGACCACAGCTAAAAACCCTATTCCTTCTGAAAGGGAAGCAAGGTCACTAGACAGATGGGGTAAAAGGTCTACACTTCAGCTACTCTCTCAGCTAGAGCTTTAAACTGTCAGTTTCACATGATACAATACCAAGAGTTTATGCTTGATCAGTTAACTAAAAACTAACCACTGATGAATCTCTTGATAAGAAATATGTATTAGAGATGGTAAATAACATACAACAGGTTAGCAACCATTCCTTAAAATGTGGCTATGATGCACTGGAGGCTTCATTTAGATCAGCCATGACAGGCACAGTGATAAGAAGGCATGCATGGCTAAAGGAACAAGCTTTACCGGATCATGTTAAAGCTAAGTTGCTAGATGCTCCTATGGACAAGACAAGTTTGTTTGGTACACCTGCCCAGCAGGTTATGAAGAAAATGGAAGAAAAGGCAAAATCTGTTCAAACTGTTAAAGATTTCTTGCAGGTTCAACCCCAAGGTTTAGCAGGAACTGGCCTGCCAAATTTGGTCCTTTCCTGACTCCACAAAATTTCAAAGGGGCAGGAATAGACGTTCCAGAGGCAGAAACCAATCCAGAGGAGGTGCCTACAGAGGACGACAGTGGCAAGGTAACAACAGAGGCACAGACACAGCCACTGCCACTACATCAGCACAACCACAGTGACTTAATCCTAAATCCGCCTACCAGGGAACAAATAGCAGCTCCTCTAGGCGGAAAGTTAACCTTATTTTCAAAGAACTGGCACTACATAACAAAAGACAAGTGGATTTTACAAACCATAGATCAAGGTTACCGGTTTCACTTCCACACTTTACCAGTCAAAGAGGAATGCCAAATCTACCTCCAAATCAAAAACAGAGGCTCTACGCCAGATAATGGAGTTAGCAAACATGAGAGCTGTGGAAAGAGTGCCAACAGCAGAACAAGGAAAGGGTTCTACTCCAGACTATTCCTAGTTCCAAGAAAGGAAAAAGTTGGAGACCAATTCTCGACCTGTCCACCTTAAATACATACATCATTGTCCCAAAATTCAAAATGCTGACCCTACAGCAACTTCTTCCCATGCTGGGCAAGGAGTCTTGGCTGGTAACTCTAGATCTCAAGGAGGCATACCTGCACGTCCCCATTCGACCAATCTGCAGAAGATACCTCAGATTTCTTGCAGGATCAGAGCACTATCAATTCTCAGCATTGCCCTTTGGCTTATCTACTGCGCCCAGAGTATTCACAAAATGCCTGGCATCAGTAATCGCCCATTGCAGACTACAGGGAATTCAAATTTACCCATACCTGGACGACTGCCTGCTACAAGGGGACAACAAAAGCAAGCTGACAACAGATTTACAAAGGGTCATTTACTTGCTACAAGGACTGGGATACACAGTCAATTTACAAAAGTCAAGGCTGATACCATCCCAAACAAGGACATTCTTGGGCGGGGAATTGGACACAGTACAACAAATGGCATTCCTGACTACAGAAAAACAAAAAGAACTTCCTCTTTACTTCTTGGCACTAACAAAACTGAACAAGTTAACAGCAAGAAAAGTTCTGCAGGCCTTGGGCTTCATGGCATCATGCATAATCTTGGTCCCATTTGCCAGACTACATATGAGGAAACTACAGTGGTACCTAAAGAATTTATGGTCCCAACACAGACACAGTCTAGAAACAGAAATCCCACTAATTCCATGCTTAAAACAGGAGTTCCTATGGTGGGCTCAGGCATGCCAGTCAAACCCAGGCCTACCCTTTCGCAGATGTCAACCAAGCCAGACCATCACAACAGACGCTTCAGACCTAGGATGGGGCCCACATGCTGGACAAATGCGTGCAAGGATTGTGGACACAGGATCAACTTCACCTGCACATCAATCTAAAAGAAATGCTGGCAGTAAAACTGGCAATCCAAAAGTTGAAACCATTTCTCAAAGAGGGCCAGTTGATGATAAGGACAGACAACACCACAGTCATGTGGTACATCAACAAACAGGGAGGCACTCATTCATACCCCCTATGCAGAATGACCTTGGAGCTGTGGACCCTGGCACTCAGCTACAACATTCAGTTACAGGCAATATTTGTAGCGGGGAAAGACAATACTCTAGCAGACATATTAAGCAGAACCACTTCGGATGCCCACGAATGGAAGCTGCACCCGGACATCTTCAAGACCATCTCGAAGAAATGGGGAATGCCACAGATAGACCTATTCGCATCACCTCTCAATCACCAGCTCAAAAATTCTGCACAAGGACATTCCACCCACTAGCATGGAAAGTGGACTCACTCTCCTTCAACTGGAAAGGCCTAACAGCATATGCATTCCCACCTCTTCCTTTGATACACAAGGTACTACTAAAAATCAAGGAAGAACGCCCAAGGATAATCCTGATAGCTCCAAACTGGCCAAGACAACACTGGTACCCACTACTGAAGAGCATGTCTCGGAACAATATGTGGCCAATACCCTGATGCCTTTGATGTTAACTCAGAACAACTACAGCATCATACATCCAAACCTAAAACGCTGCAACTGACTGCATGGAACATCACATAGCAGCAGCTAATCCAGAACTTTCCCAAAGAGTTAAAGACATTATTCTTGAAGCACGCAGACCTTCAACAAGAAGGAACTATGCTGGAAAATGGAAAAGGTTTGTCATTTGGAGTACGGAAAGAGGAAAAGATGTGTCAAACATAGATATGCCTAACATTCTGGAGTATCTGGCGAACTTCTTCATTCAGGCCTGTCCTACTCCTCCATCAAGATACATGCATCAGCTATTTCAGCAGAATACAGCTTTGATCCACCTGTTTTTCGCACCCTTTGCTCAGGCAGTTCCTCAGAGGAATCAAGAATGTAAAACCTCCAAGGAAACCACCATTACCAGCTTGGGATTTAAACTTTGTGCTAGAAAAGTTGACACTATCACCCTTTGAACCAGCAGCAACAGCAGACCTACAACACCTGTCATGGAAAACTGCTTTCCTACTGGCAATTACTTCAGCAAGGAGGGTTTCAGAACTACAGGCCTTAATGGCAGTGCAACCCTTCCTAATCTTCCACCAAGATAGAGTGTCCATGAGGACTAATCCTACATTTATGCCCAAGGTGGTATCCAGAGTGTCTTTAAACCAGGCAATCCACCTACCTACCTTCTTTCCCAACCCACAAAACAGAGGGAAAGAATACTGCATACCTTGGATGTACATAGACAGCTACGCTACTACTTGGACAGAACAAAAATAGCAGAAAGACTGACCAACTTTTTGTAGCCTATGCAACAGGAAGGGAAGGAAAAGCTATTTCCAAACAGACAATCTCCAAATGGATAGGAAATTGCATACGATACTGTTACTCCTTCCATGGAAAACCAATTCCACAGAACATAAGACCTCATTCTACAAGGGCAACAGCCACTACCACAGCCTTCTTACGAGGAGTGGCAACCAAAGACATTATTGAGGCGGCTACTTGGACCTCCGTGCATACATTTGCCAAGCATTATAATTTGCCTCTATATTCCAGATCCCGAGCAGGGTTTGCCACTGCTGTACTGCAAGGGATCCTAAACACACCATAATCTACTTTTATCCTCCTCCCTAGTTGGCTATGGTATTCTACCCACTTGTTATGACTGCAGATGCATCCATGAAGGACATAGTACAGTTTTGTACCTACCATAAATGTAGATGTCCGAACTGGATAGCATCTGCAGTCAGGATTACCCTCCCTCCTTCCCCTCTGTGGTACTCCTAGGGTGTTTACCCTCCTAATAGCTAGCTGTTGGGGGGGAGTCTTTTATGGTGTATTTGTTTGTATATATGTACATATATGCTTATTTTTGTGTTTACCTCTATCTATTTGGAAACATTGGCATCTATCCAAATTTTTAGCCTGCAAGAGGGCTACTGGCATCTGGGGCAAGAAACACTGAGGAAAATGGCGTCGGCTGATGCTTTTATACCCGAAGACCAACAGAGATGACGTCGGGTGGAGTGAGTCATCAGCCGAAGCCGGACCCGGACTTTGGAATCCGGCCGACTGCAGGGCTGCCTGACGACAGGACAACCCACTTGTTATGACTGCAGATGCTATCCAGTTCGGACATCTACATTTATGGTAGGTACAAAACTGTACTTTTCTCTACTTTATAGAGACTCTCATAGAATTTTCAAAATATTTCTAATACTGCTACAGGATCTCTTACCTTCCTTGGTTTAGGCTCCCTAAGTTTGGTGACAGCCCTTCCTACTTTCTGTTGCCAGAGACATTGTGCTGAAACTTTTTGTGCCCTAGTTTTATTATCAAAAACAGTTGCTTCACAGCAACCTTTCTAAACTTGTGCATGTTGTCAAAGCAGTCCCTTATTTTCTGTCTGGCATTCTGCAGTTGATCCTCTTTTTGTTCTGTGAGAATACCCCTATTCTGCAATACTTTAACATTTGTCAGTCCCTCTAAATAATTCTTGTTGCTTATTAACCGTTGCTTTCTTTCTTTTATTTCCACCCTATTTTTAAACTCCACCTTAATTTTATTCCACTCCCTAGCTATATTTTCAGAAGAAAGTTCTATCCTCTCTATACAGCTCCTGAATAATCTCCACTACCCACTTCTTAAATTCCTCTTTTCAACAGATAGTTGGGAACGTGCCAGTGTCTCATTTTTATTTCATTACCCTGTGCTTTTATGCATGATCTAAAATAGTTATTGGGTGAGTATTGAGACTTTCAATTAAATGCACATGTTCCTGTGAAATGTAAACTCTGTCTAGCCTAGCTCAGTTTTTATATCATGGAGAATAATATGTAAATTTACTTTGAACTCCTATTACTGAATTAACATCTTCCATGCAAAATAATTTCATAAATTTCTTCAAAAATCTACCCTCCTTTGTTACATTTTCCCTTCTAGGCCCCCAAACACATCTTCACTGCTGCAAATCAAATTCCATTCCCCAGCTGTAAGTAATATTCAATGCTGAAAACTGATTATTTCTCCCAGAATTTTCTTAAGCTCCATTATAGCAGTTTTAGGTGGAATGTAAATGTATTTATTTATTTTAGTTAACATTTGTTTACCGGGAAAGTCTGACTTGGAACAAAGCCAATTTTCAGCGGAGGCCCAGGGAGAAATGCTCCAGACACGTGTCTTTGTAAAGTGGGAGGAAACCAGAGCACCCAGAAGAAACCCACATGAATGCAGGGAGGACATGCAGACTCCGCACAAAAGGCACGCCAGCCGAGAATCAAACCGGAGAGCCTCTTGTGAGGTGACAACAACCTTTGCACCACTGCGCCGTACCATACATACATACCAGTGTAATCTTCCTCCCTTGCCAGTAGCCCCTTATCAATTTAGATCTGCCATCATCATCTTTTTATCTTATTCTATCACTGTTGAAGCTCATCTTGCAGTTAATACAAGTATTTCTCTTTTCCTTTGTCCCAGGTACTCCTACAACTAGCACACAAAACTATGTACATCTTCAAATATTGACCTTTACCCTCCTAATAGAAATAAAAGTCCAAACTGACAGCTGCAGTCGTAGACTTGAGTTAACCTAAAAGAAAGGTTATCCATGCTAAGACACATGGTGCAGCTTGGGCTTCTACTAATTGTTGATTGGTTTTGTCTTATATTTATAGCTCTCCCAGCTGGGAAAACCCCCTACATGCTTTCAGAGACTATTAACTAACTTGGGAAAGCCCCTGGATGCTTTCAGAGAACATTATCTACCTTGGGAGAGCCCCTGAATGCTCTGAGAAAACATTACCTCCTAGCCAGTTTCTCTCTTTTTTTCCCTCACCCAGTTATTCTCCACCAGACTGTAACTTGTTTCTCTTTATCAGATTGTCCCCATGGAGACATGAGTACCAGGTAGCCAGTTTCTCTTTATCAGATTGTTTCCATTGAAACATGAAGACCAGCTGCAGAATTGTTACTGAGCATACATGTATTTGCTAGAAAAAAGCCTCATAATATTCATTGTTTTTTTTTCATTTACTTGTTCTCTCTCTTAATACATGTTACTAAGTCAATCCAAGGTCTTTATTCAGTCATTCCCTCATGCAAGAATGAGGAAAAGCTGATTTGTTTTCTTTTATCATGCTTTTTAATCAGGCTTTTTTTAAACATTGCAGCACCTACATTTCTTAAAATTGAACAAGAAGAAAGAGAGGAGAATAAGGGAGAAAGAAAAAAAAGTAGCAGCACCTATTTACAATCCCCATTACATTTAGAAATAACTGAAACAATGTACTTGATAGGATGTAAAGAAAACCACATGCTACACAATTAGTACTATTTACAGTTAACTTTCTCCCTCCCCAAAACACTTTTCCAAACATTAATGACATGAAGTAAGGCATATGCTTTACAGTTCCCTAGAAGTCCAACAAATATTAAAAAAGTTATTTCCAGATGTTCATGTTCTGTCATATTCACAGATATAATTATTGCAATTTAATCCCATATTAAGTTACTGGTTTTATTACTGTTTGTCCCTGAAATCCTGCCTCTGCTTCATTTCTAATGTACTCTCAATTCTTCTAGTCAACTCTTATACTCCCTTCCTTCTCTCCAACATTTTCCATTGAAAAATTTGAAAAGGATTCACAAGTACAGTTCCTCTGTGGTCTTTATTACCAGAAGAACTGGAAAGAGAATCTCCTTCTGTTTGACAACTTAGTTTTTGTTGGGCAAACTTTTGTATTTCCTCCTTAACATGTGCTTCAACAAAAAAATATTTTATCCCTCTAGAGAAGCATACCTTGAAGATAGCTGTGTACAGCGGTTTGAATCTCACACCTGCATCTCAGCATTCCTTGAATAGTGGAATAGATTTGCTCCCCTTCAGTCTGGTGCACAATGAGTAGTCATTCTCCACAAAAACTCTGATGTCTCCTACTTTTGGTACTTTGTCCTACTGCCACAGTTTTGTCAGAATCAACTCATTGTGCTGGTAGGATTGCATCTTTACTGTTAAAGGTCTAGGTTGCTTTCTTATAGGCAACTTTGGAGCATGCACATGATGTGCCCTTTCAATTAACAACTTCTGCTGTGAAATACCAGTCCAGTTGCTTATTTGTTCCTTCATAAAACCAATGCAGTCTGTTCCTTCTAGCTTATCTGGTATAGCTGAAAATCTCAGGCTTTCCCTGCATGCTTTGTCCTCTAATTCTATTATTTTTTTAAAACATCTCTTCCTGAGCAGTCTCATGTTCAGCCAACCTTTTCTTCATTTTGACGTCTGATTTTTGCAGCTTTATCACTTCATCTGAATATCTGTTTAAAGCTTCTTCCATTTTTTCCAGACTTTTGTTGTTTGTGTTGATATACTTCATCAGTGTTTTGTTTAGTTTATTGCAGTTGTCTTCTATATCTTCCTGTACGTTATTAGAAGTCATGTCTGAAGGTTGCATTGCTTTTTGTTGAATAGTTGCAGAACTTTCCTCAGTTAGTGTTTCTTCCTCACTTTTTGTAGCTGATTTTTTTCTAGGTCTTCTGTTATTTCTTTATTCCTGGTATCCAGGCAGTCCACTTACTAGCCATTTTCTGAAACTTACTCATAAACACAAGTCTGCTGGCCTTCTCTGCTGAATTTCTGTTTTCAGATGGGGAGAGCTAGAAATAAGCTGTTAGTCAGTGTGCAGCCATCTTGGAAGTCATCATACAGTCAGTTAATCTTGAGAATTCTAAGTAATCTTTACTATAGGAAATGCAAAATTTAAAGGTATAATAGCAAACAATTCAGTGAAAAAATGTTTGAAATTACAGAATGTGATTAAGAGGCAGCAACCTCCCTAGCAACCTTAATACTTTAATGCATTTAATAGAACAGTGTACATTTTAGTTTTTTTTTAAAGATAGCCAGTGGATTTTTTCTTAGGGATAAAAGTTAATGTTTTCTGAAAGTATACATGGTGTTTTTCATATCTGGAAGAAGAAGAGAGGTAAGAAAAGAACAGATAGCAATAAGTGTAAGTGGGAGCACAAGCTTAATTTTAGGATGGATAATGCCCGTAGGTGCAGATGTCAGTTTGGTGCAATTGCTCCCTTCTGGGGGGGGGGGGTTAAAATTGTTTTGAAGTTGTACATACTTTTGTGTGTATGTTCCAAGTTAATAGGGGATGGAGGTGTTTTGTATTTAGTTTTTTGTTTGATGGTCTTCATTAAAACAAAAAGTCTTGAAAATGTGACTTATGTTCAAATGGAGATGAGAAGAAACAACTGTAAGAAATAGGCTGCAAAACATTAGTATATGCTTGTAACACAAAAGCTGGAAATACACAAACGTCTGTATAATAGGTGGGAATGACTAACTTTTATTATGGTTGTGACATCCCCACTCTGGGCCAGTAAACAAGAAGCCAGAATCCTCACCACTGACACTGGAGAGGGACATTCACTTGGAATAAACATGGATACACTCAGTATTTCCAGATGCAAACCTCTCTGCATTAAGCACAATTTCCCTTAAGGGCACACAGGGAACATAGTCAGCCCGGAGTCTGGATTTCATTATATCTGTCTCCCTCCAGGGCCTCAGTAAGGCTCCCCACTAACACAGCTGTAGGGTTAAGTCCTCAGCTGGGTATCCAAGCCAAGTCCTCCAACACTCTCTCTGTGAAACCAGTGCTTTGTGTACTTGCTCAAGTAGCTCTCACACACGCACGCACACGCACACGCACACGCACACACACACACACACACACACACACAACTGGGAAAGGCAGACACAGATTTTCCTGCTGTGTCCCCTTCTGCCCAGACTATGAGGTAGTTATCACTGCCACCAGACACTACAAAGCCAGCTAACCAAGGCTATTGTAAGGGTACTCAATTATACTGAGTGAAATTAATATTGATACAAATGGTAATGTTGACCATACAACCAGTCTTCAGGAGTGGCCACAGTGTCGCCAATTGATACAAGTACTCTCAAAGGTTAAATAAACAAAGAAAGTGGAAAAAGTGCCAAAAGTAAACTGTTAACAAAAAGTAAGGCACTGGAAGGTTCACCAGAGTAAAATTCACTGTTTTATTGATCGCACATAATATTAAAAAAAGTAAAGCACGTCCAGAATGCATTAACTGTATCACTATGTTTTTGTCACAAAAAAACTTTGTCAGATGAGCATACCAACTTCTGAAACCCCTTTATATATACAGAAACACCCCCAATTAATCAATTAACAAACTGTTGTACTCTGAAAGGTTAAAATATTCTTTAAAGGATCAGCCAAAATGAAAATTTTGAATATATTTAATAATAAAACAGCATGCAAATATGAAATATCTATTTACAGTAAACACCAGAGTTTCAATCACAGGAAATATTAAAAATAACACAGTTGGAAACATTCACACAGTTACAGAAAAAAACAGAATCCACCAGTCAGTTCCAACACAAAGGCTCCTAAATTCCATGTTTATTCCAAAACTCTTTGTAAAACTTGTTAAAATTAAACTATTCAACATAACACTGAATGGTTGAGCACGTTTTGTGTTAATGAATTGACATAATTGACAGGTTAAAGCTGTAATAAATGAGCTTAAAAACTCATACCCACCATCATAGAATTGAACCCCAGTCTCCCACATGGCAAGCAGGAATAATCACCACTGTACTAACTTTGAAACATATTCAAACACTAACAATAGTGAAAGGATAAAATATATAAGAATAGCAAGTAACGAGCAAGCAAGTTGTAAACCTAATTATTACTTGCTATTCTTGTATATTTTATCCTTTCACTATTCCTAGTGTTTAAATGTGTTTCAAAGTTAGTACAGTGGTGATTATTCCTGCTTACCATGTGGAGGACTGGGGGTTTGATTCTCTGATGGTGGGTAAAGTACTTTTATGAGTTTTTAAGTTCATTTTTTTACAACTTTATGCTTACAGTTAATGAAGGTGTATTGATACCTGTGTCCTTTTTAAATACAACAGCTACTGTTGATTGTTTTTAAAGGATTTTACAGTGAACATTTTTATTTATAGGTTTGCATGACTTTGACTGATGGTTCTAATGATGTCAATTCATTAAGATGAAAGTGCTCAGCCGTTAGGTGTTATGTTGAATAGTTTGTTTTTTTAACAAGTTTTACAATGGTTTTTGAAATAAACATGGAATTTTGGAGCCCTTGTGTTGGAACTGACTGCTGGATTCTGGTTTTCTTGGATTTATTGTGTATTCAGTGCTCATGCCTTTTTTTTGGACAGTTACAGAAAAACAATACTTATCTATTCTCACTATATTTTCCTGACTGATCTAGAGAATTACTGTTCCTACTTTCTTAATAGAGCAAGTTAATATGAAGTAGGTGAGGGATCCTTCCATCTCAGGTTCTAAAAAACAGACTGCCTTAAAATTTCTGTCTCACCAAATATTAAAACATTATTTCTGTACATAATTACATTATATACATGTGGTTATCTGACTTCTGGTTCCCATGCAACTCCACATGGCAAAAATCTGCCAGGATTTAGCACCTACATGTCAATAAAACACACACAGGAGCTTTGCTCAAATCTGGTGCAGCTTCTGGAAGTCATAAAACAATTACAAATGTCTGCTCCTCCTACAGAGACTAACAAACCATGCTTCTTACAGACATCACATCTCTGGCTTCATTCAAAACTGTGAGATAACATCTTTATGTCCTGGGCCCAGTAATTTAATTTCTTGCTATTTTTAAAATTTGAGATTACCAACTTCTCTTCCAGTATCATCTGTTAAAACATATACATTTTAACAGTTAAAATAATGCCTGTATGTTTCTTTTTCTGTCCAGCAGGGTATACTGTTGGAACATTTTTAACACAAACATCTTTACAAATAAATGTTTTCAGCGCAACTATCTATGCAAACCAGTTCGATATACAAGTGACATACAATTCTTTACAAAATCCCAGCTAGCTGTGCTGGCATATGTTGCACATCCACTGCCCTATTTCTCCTGGCATAGCTGGCAATATTTCATATTGTCACAATGATAACTATGCTGTCCGTATTATCCTGGAACATGAATGGTTTTATAGATCGTGATAAAAAGGAAACAGTATTGAATTATATTCAGAAATACAGAGTACAAATAGCATTGTCGCAGGGGATACTTTTGGAAAGAAATGAGTATGGGATTTTGACAAAGGGAGGATTTCAGAATGGATATTCGGCAGAATATCAGGGACAGAGGAAAGTGAGAGAAATTATTTGCTAGAGGGACTCCAATAGTGATAGATGAGGAAAAATGACAAAAATGGTAGATTTGTGGAATTAAGGGGCTGTTGGTAAGAGGGGGGGTTACAATGGCATGTATTTATGTTCCACCAAGAACTGTTATTATGGAGCTTACGAAAATGTGTAGAGAAATAACCAGCTTTTGGCAGAGAATATTATTTATAGGTGGGGACTTGAATTTGATTTGCAATAGTGAAGCTGTATCAGGGGCTTTGAAGGGACAATATAACAAAAGAAGTAGTTTTCTGAAGAAATGTGTGATAATATTTGGTATGGAAGACGTGAATTCAGTAGTAGGAACACAGACAAAATGTACATATTATTCCCCAAGGCACAATAAGTGGGCTAGACTGTAAAAATAAGACAGTGGTGCTTCCCTTCCTACCTTTTAAAAAGAGTGGAATTTAAGGAATGAGTAGTGAAATGACTCAGGAGTCATTAGGGAAGCTAGAAATATCTTCAGAACTTAGTTAGTGGCTGGGATAACTTGGGAAAATAGAAATATCTTCAGAAGTTGTAGCTAGTGACTGTGATAAAATGAAAATGGAATTTAAAAATAGGATTGAAATAAAATGGAAAGACACATGGTTAAGAAGTAATAGAAATTACTTGGGGGACTGACGAAGGTTAAAGTAGTGCAGAATAAGGGGGATCTGACAGAATGAGTGGAGCAAATGCATAGTGCTAAAGTGAAAATTAGGGAGTATCTGGATAATGTGCATGAGTTTAGAAAGATTGCAGTTAAGCAATTATTTTTGATAACTCCAGACCGCAAAAACTTTTAGCACAACAGCTTAGGCAACAGGATGTTGAAATGGCTGGTGACTTATAACAAGAAAAATAAAGAGGGATCATGTAGAGGTTTTAGAGGTAGTCCAGAAATTTTATGAAAATTTATATAAAGCAGAGAAGTGTGGAAATCAAGAAAGAGTACTAATGGAAATATTTCTGGAAGACTTAATTATGCCAAGTATTGAGGCAGATGAGGCTCAACAACGAACAGTTAAGATAGGAGGTGATGAGATAAAAGCAGTGATGTATAATCAATCTTCAGGAACGTATCCAGGAACACATAGCATTCATGTAGAAGTCTGAAAATTAGGAGGGATGAAATTGATAAAGATTTGGAAGAATTTAACAATATTTTAAAAGGAGGGGAAGTACCAACATCTTGGAAGAAAGCTGTGGTGGCTCTGTTACTTAAAGATGGCAAAGACCCTTCAGACCCAGCTTCATATAGACCTCTTTCAGTTTTAAACTATGATTATAAGGTGTTTGTCTCAACTCACTAAAAGAATGGCAAAGGTGTTGCCAAAATTGATACATATGGATCAGTGATTTTTTTTTTGAAGGCGAGGCAAACATTTGACAACAGTAATAGAACAATGATGATGATCCAGAGGGAAGCAGAATGTAAAGAAATATCTGTGTTGTTTGTGGGTCTTGATGCAGAGAAAGCATTTGAGAGGGTAAGCTGGTCTTTTATGAGTAGGTCATTGGAAGCATTTGCATTCCCTGATACAACAATAAGATTAATTAGAAGGATATATTAAGGATCAGAGGTGTGAGTTAATGTGGGAGAGTTCCTCTCAGATAAGCTGTGGTTTAACAGAGGAACCAGTCCTCTTTCAATTTTGTTATTTGCTTTTTATTTAAAGCCATTGGGAAAGAAAGTAAGGGACTCTGAAATACAAAGATATAATTGGTATGGCAATCAAGAAAAGTTGGCTTTATTTGCAGATATTATTTTGCACCTGATAAATCTAGAAAAGGACCTCTCAGTGTTGTGGAACATTTCAAAATAGTTTCAAGTCTTTTAAGGATATAAAATTTAATACCGATAAATCAAAGGCTGTACCCATAAATTACATATCCACGCACAAACTGGTTCAGTAGTTCCCATATTCATGGAGACATAAGATGAAGCCTTTAGGAGTACGGATTAAAAAGGCTTCTGTTATGGCAGCTAAGGATATTTGGAAAGAGATTAAACAAAAGATAATGCAGAAATTCAGAAACTGGAAACTTATTTATAGACATGGATAGTAAGATGCAAGCAGTGAAAATGTTTAGTCCTTTTAGTATTTTATACAAGTTGTGGGCGGCCACGGTGATGCAGCTGTTAGTTACCACCTCACAGCAAGAGGTTCTCCGGTTCGATTCTCAGCTGGGGTGCCTTCTGTGTGGAGTCTGCATGTCCTCCCTGTGGTCGCATGGGTTTCCTCCGGGAGCTCCGGTTTCCACCCACATCCCAAAGACATGCAGTACGTGGATTGGACACTCTAAATTGGCCCTAGGTGTGAGTGTGCGCATGTGTGTGCCTTCTGCGGAAGGTTGGGCGCTGGGCTGGCAACTCGACAGTGTAAAACTCCACTGCCAGTCATGAGCGGACAGATGATCCGCTGTGGTGACCCCTAACCAGGAAAAGCCGAAAGAAGAAGTATTTTATACAGGTCAAGCATACTTTTATCAACCTAAGGAGTAATTGGGGACAATAATTAATAAAGAATTTTAGTAATTTGTCTGAGAGGGAACAAGGGCAAGAGTTAAGTGGGATAAATTGATCCTTCCAACAGAACAAGGTGGTTTAGGTTTACTTGATTTAAAGGGATATGTTAGAGCTACTAAACTGAGACTCATATACAAAACAAAAGCAGATTGTTATCATTCAAAGTAGAAAGACATGATCAGGCAAGGGGAAGTTCAAGAAATAAAGTGAGTGGCATTTTGGATGCAGATTCTTAAGGAGAATACAGAATTTTATATTTATAAAACAGCAGAAAGTATTCTAAGACCTAAGCCAATATGAGAACAGAGAAAGGAGATTTGCCGAAAGGATGACTGCAAGTAGTTGTACAGAAAATAGGCAAGAGGGGCTGGAATTTACTGGAGAAACCTGGCAAAGGAAACAAGCTATTGGGAGCAAATAACTCGAGGGAAATGTTATAGAGTGGGATGAGGTCAAGAGGACATTTGGATTGCATGCTAGAGACTGGCCTCCCAACCAGGGCTTTATCTTACGAGTATAGGTAGAGAGAGAAATGGGAATTTTAAGTGAAAGAGCTGCTATGGCAGAGTTATTAGTTGAATGTAGAACAGAAGCAGCAGTTAAAAAGGGATAATTAGCGAGACACATAACTATAAGAATCAATCATAGGATGTTAGAAAACATTGGGAAGAGAGACTAGAATTATAAGAATCAATCATATGATATTAGAAAACATTGGGAAGAGAGACTAGAAAAGCGATTTTCAAGAAATAATGTGAAGACATATGTATGGCTCCCAAGTAAGCAACCAAGTCCAGAAAGTTTAGGATCTTTGCTTGGAAGTCTTTGAAGTATGCTGAGAGTATTAAAACACCTACACAAATATGTTTTCCTCAGATAGATAGCAAATGTTTGAGGTGTGATGGAGAAGAAAGAGGTAACTGGGAACATATGTTTTGGAAGTGTAACGAGCTAGCAGATTTTAAAAATTCCATACAGAGTACTCAGGCAGAAATAATGAGGGAGCAAATGGCTGTAAGTAAGGAAATCATTCTTTTGAGCTGGAATCGAGGATCTGAATTGTCTTGACATAGTAAGGCCTTGTTAAGCTTACTTCCATTGGCTGCCAAAAAAACAATTACTAGAAAATGGAAATCAAAGTCTACACCAAATGTATTTGAGATATTGAGTATTATAAGAGATAAAAGAACTGAAACAGGACCTTTGGGAAAGGGAAGGAGCAAATCACAGTAGTAAATGGAACATAGGAATAATACATGCATACTAATGTTCAGGAGGAGGAGAAGTGAGGTTTAAGGGAAAGCAGGAATTCAGCATTTTTTGTAATGTTGGACTTGCAAAAATATATGTGATATATATTTTATTTAAATGGAAAATGTTAAAAATGGTTTGTTTTCTTGGTACTTGTGTATTATCGCAACCAGTTTTGTGATGGGAATACTGGCTGGCTGACGATCAGGCAATATGTGTGTTAATGTTTTCAAAATGTTAAATACTGTGTTTTCTAACAGTTCTGGTTGTTTTTGGGAGTGCTGTCACTGAAAAGTAAAAAAAAAACATACTGTGGTTGTTTCTTTATGCACTTGACTGCCAGCATGTCGGTTATAGCAAGTCTGCCCACTGAACATTCCTTTTTTCATGGCAGAAAAAGTAATGTCTGCTAACCTAAGAAGGGGAGTGTATCCTTGACAAAATGCATGCTAACACAAATGAACTGGGCACATATTTCCCACTACAAATAAACAAAACCTTGTTGCCTTGATAACCATTTTTGAAAAACAGCATAGCAGCAACTTTTGCCTTCTCTTACACTACACTTTCTAGTAAAAACAAAAAAGCCAAGGGAAGACGCCTCCAGCAAATATGCGGTACAGATGTAATACACCAACTGTCCAAATTCAGTGATGAATAGAAATAGAGCAACGATAGTTCTGTAGTATAACGTTAGAACTTTTATTTTCAACAAGCACTTTCGGAAGGCTTCGTATCCCTCCTTCCTCAGACAAAAATGAAACACTCATTTATTACAACTTCCCCATTAAATAGGGTAACAATTATTCCATTAACAATTTACTAATTTAAGTTAATAACATGCTAATCTTCTAAATTACTTAAAAATGTTATATTTAAAAATCAGCTTGTTCTAATACCCAATCGTCAGTCATTTAAAAACGTAACTCTTACACTATAAATACACAGTGCCTACAACCCTCTCATGGACTTCTTAGCAATAAATATATTTAGATTAAACAGTAACTATAAAAAATGGTAACTATAAAAAGCTCCTTGAAGTTAAAAAAGTATGTGTGTTAGTTCTATACAATCGAATAAGTTGCTGATACATTAACTAAACGGGATTAGTAGCACCACTGCCATTTTTTCAAAGGCAGTACATTTATCTAAGTTGCCCCCGATCGTCATTTCATGTCCTAAATATACTTAAACCTTATCGTTTAAAAATACCCGTCAGGCCAAACATACATTCAGTGGGACAAAGTTAATATTGTTGGTTAAATAAACCCAATTCATAAACCTGTGTGAAATAAAAAATAAAATTATCAAATAATAATTTAAGCTTGCCCAGGAATGCTCAATATATAACTAAGTATTTTTTATACATGTTTTGTATGTCTATATACCTGTAAATAATGTTTTTATTTAAACAATCAAATCAAGATAAATTTATTTATCTATCTATTTATCTATTGTTAACTGTCATTAAAATCCAAATACAAAAAAAACCCCTTAATGATGATTTTTTCAGAATTGTAATAATAATAATAATAATCATAATGATGTCAGAAATAATACTAATAATAATAATGATAACAATAAATAATGGTTCAATAACCAATGCCCTACATGTTATAACATACCCCCTAAAAGCTAAAATGTGAGTGCAAGCCAAGTATAAAACTGGGTTAGGTTATGTTACATTATTATACCCTAATACAAATACCTTTGTGAGGATATTGTGTATGCTATGTACCACCTAAAGTCTACAAGATAATAAATTATCTCCTTAAAGTTAAAAGTTTTAATATACAGGTGAGGGAAATAGCTTCATTTAGGCCTGGATATGTGTGTGCGGCCGTCCTCAATTGCCATAGCAGTTCTTCCTTTTCTAATAAGATCTGCCATGGACCAGAGTTCGCTTCCACCTTAATTTGCTTCAAAACAGCAAAATTAAAAGCGTGGTCCTTATGCTGCATAATGTGGCAAGCTAGCGCGTTGTTAATGTCGCTTTTAGAAATCGCATACAAGTGTTCGTATATTCTTTTATGCAGTGCCCTCTCAGTCTTTCCTATGTAGAAAGCCGGGCAGTGTCTGCAGCTTGCCACATAAACCACTGCTTTAGAAAACCAGCTAAAATTTCCAATCAACCTGTATTTTACATTGTTTATTACCACGTGACTCCCTTCCTGTATGCATTTGCATTGTTTGCAAAACCCACACTTGGTCATACCTTTCAACCTTTTGAAGGTGGTAGTGTTATTCATTTCCAACAGGGCTTTTAGGTTAAAACCTTTTCTAAAAGTAATATTAGGTGTTGTACCTAACAAATGATGTAAATTTGTGTCTTCCATTATGTTTGCCCAATTTTTCTGTAAAATTTTTCTTATAAAATGATGGTCTATGGAAAACGTGCACAAGAACCTAACTCCCATATCAGATTCGTTAGTACTTCTATCGTTCATCACAACCATCTCTTGGTTAACTATTACAGGCGGGTCATGTCTATTTAAAATAGGCTTAAAATATCTAGATTCTCTTTTGGACATCACCTCAGACTTGATCTCCAAAATGAGTGAATCCGGGTATCCCCTATTTAAAAACATGTTAGTCAGGTTACTACACTCGTCATGGAAGTCTTCATCCTTGGTGATCATACGTGCCGCCCTCACCATCTGCCCTTTCACTACCGCTCTTTTTTGATGGAGAGGGTGGCAACTACCAAAGTGAAGAAACCCATTGGAGTAGGTGGGCTTTCTATAGATCTTACTGGTGAATCTAAAGGCACCGATGTCCTTATTTAACTTTATATCTAAAAAGCTAATTTCAGTGTCATTCACCTCATATGTGAAATCTAGGAAGTTAGTCATAGTTTTAATGTCGTCTATAAATGGAACTACCATTTCCAGAGGCCCTTTCCATAAAAGGAACATGTCGTCCTGGTACCTAGTGTACCAGGCGACATGTTCCTTAAATAAGGGGTTGCTAAACAGTAAAGTGTTTTCCCATTGTGCCATTACGCAATTGGCAAAAGAACCCCCACAGGGTGATCCCATGGCTACGCCGGAAGATTGCCTGTAAATCGAATTGTTAAAAGTGAAAAAGTTATATTTTAGCACTAATTCTAATAAGGTCTCAATTGTGTAGATAGTGTTCTGTTCTACTTTTCTTGACTCAAGGAACCCTCTAACCCAATCCAAACCCAGTTGTTGTGGGATGACAGTGTATAGATCTTTGACATCCACAGTCATAAATGTTAGGTTAGGGTCAAAGGGTATCCTATTGATGTTCTCTAGAAAGCCCCACGAGTCCCTACATATCTGAGTTTCTTTTTCTATGTATGGTTTTAAGACACTATCTACATATTTGGCACAAGCAACCAAAATGGATCCCCTACCGTCAACTATGGGTCTGAAGGGGGGGTCATAAATTGATTTATGAATTTTGGGGGCTCCAAAAAAAGAAGGCATTCTTGGTGCTGCAATGTTCAAATAAGTATGGATGTCAGTATCTATAAAGTCTTCCAGAAACAAATCTTCTACTGTAGTCCTAATCCTATTGTGTGCTGTATTAACCTCGTTAATACTTGTTACCTCGTAGGGGCCATTTTCCAAATGGATAACCAGTTTGTTTATATAATCTACTTGATTCATAAAAATAAGCCCACTACCCTTGTCAGGCTTCATAACCCGGATGTTGCAATCCTGTAATAATTTTATAAAATCGTGTTGTTCAGTTGTTATGTTAAGGCTATGTTTGTTTTTATTATTAGTTTTATTAGCAGCCAAAAATCTTAAATCCAATTCGCAAGATTTTTCAAAAGTTTTAAGATTGCTTACTAGGGGTGGGTTAAACAAACTAGCTATTCTAAAAGGTTTAATGAGTGAGGAGTTCTTGCCTAATACAGCCAACAAGTTTAGTTTACGAACATATAGTTTCAGATCTACAATTGTTTTAACCAAGTCCATGTGGGTATCAGGGACAAAGGACAGTCCCTTAGAAAAAAAGTCAGCCATTCCAATGGTAATATTGAGGGTGGTGTAATTAAAAATCTTAAAATCCCCCTCAGTACTATATACAATAACTGGCTGACTTGTCTCCTTCATCATTTGTTCTTCTGATTCTGCTTGTTCCTTAATGTCATTTTGCTGCTGTTCGACCTCAGGTTCCTCTGTCGGTAGTTCTGGCCCTGTCCAAAACCCTGTTTGTATTCTACCCGTGGTTGTCCAGCCCCATTGCTGGTACCACACTGCTGTTGCCCACTATTGTTACTCTTATCATTAGGTATATGCACTTGGTCTTGGTCATTATCAAAGTCTGCCTCCCCCTCCTCCTCGAAAAGGGGGTCATTGCTGCAATGGCCTTCATCCAAGAAGGTATCCAACTGATACATGTCGTTGTTTCTATTATCAGTAGTTTTCTTGTTTGATTTAGGAAAAGGCCCTCCAACTTTGTTTTTTGATTGTCCCATTTGTGGTGGCTTGGGATACGCTTTGTTATCCGCGTACTGTTTCACATCCCTCATAATTTTCTTTCTCTTGTTATCACACAACTTGTTAGTGGTAGCTTCAATGCTAGAAAAAACACGAGAGTAATCGTATTTGTAACGTAAAAAGTCATGGTTGCTTTTAATTTCTTGTTCCAAAACAGCTAAATCATTTTTATAAGCATCAACCTGTTGTGTGTAATGATCGATCAGCATAGCAATATATTCGAAACTGTGCTGATCGAATAATGCTAACAGCTGTTTATGAAACTCTGAGCCTTCCTCTAGGCCCACCGGGAACCTCCATTGTCTCAACCCCTTAGGCACAATCTTCTTGTCCAAACATTCATTAAAATAGGAGATCTCAAGCTGCAACTTTTTACATCTAAACAGTTTGTAATCAAATTCTCCAATAAGCGTCGCAATGTTATTAGAGTTAACATCATCAGTGTTCTCTATGTTGCCTGCCCCCACTCCTATGTTGTCAGGAGGTGAAAAAAAGTTTTTTCTATTTAAATATGACGATACCGTAGGTACGGAATCATTAAGAGATGGTACAGTACCTTGTATAGTAGTGTTCCCTGGTGCTGATACGTGCCTTTGTCCAGCTGGAATACTACTTAGATCCGTTGAAATAGAACTGCCAGCATCTACTACGGTAGTTTGTAGAGCTCCTGCCGGCTGCTGGCTCCTGGTTCCCATACCGACAACAGCTAGACCCCCATCCGAACAAGTATTAGCCTCTCCAGTATCAGTAACCTGGTAACTGTTTACTCTTGTGTTAAGAACGTTGTCCAATTTGTCCATTCGTTGAGTGAACGTGTCCATTCGACCCAACAGCATGTTAATTAGGGTTGTAAGATCTCCATCGGCTTTCGCCTCAACGCCATTCAGATAACTGTCTGTACCGTTGCCCAAATTGCCTCCGTCTTGAGAAAAAAGTAAGCTTTGCGAAGTAGCGTTTCCCTCGTTGGCCATAACAAACCACGAAACCAAAAAACCAAACAAACTAGTAAAAACAAAAAAGCCAAGGGAAGACGCCTCCAGCAAATATGCGGTACAGATGTAATACACCAACTGTCCAAATTCAGTGATGAATAGAAATAGAGCAACGATAGTTCTGTAGTATAACGTTAGAACTTTTATTTTCAACAAGCACTTTCGGAAGGCTTCGTATCCCTCCTTCCTCAGACAAAAATGAAACACATTTATTACAACTTCCCCATTAAATAGGGTAACAATTATTCCATTAACAATTTACTAATTTAAGTTAACATGCTAATCTTCTAAATTACTTAAAAATGTTATATTTAAAAATCAGCTTGTTCTAATACCCAATCGTCAGTCATTTAAAAACGTAACTCTTACACTATAAATACACAGTGCCTACAACCCTCTCATGGACTTCTTAGCAATAAATATATATATATATTTTTATAGTTACTGTTTAATCTAAATATATTTATTGCTAAGAAGTCCATGAGAGGGTTGTAGGCACTGTGTATTTATAGTGTAAGAGTTACGTTTTTAAATGACTGACGATTGGGTATTAGAACAAGCTGATTTTTAAATATAACATTTTTAAGTAATTTAGAAGATTAGCATGTTATTAACTTAAATTAGTAAATTGTTAATGGAATAATTGTTACCCTATTTAATGGGGAAGTTGTAATAAATGAGTGTTTCATTTTTGTCTGAGGAAGGAGGGATACGAAGCCTTCCGAAAGTGCTTGTTGAAAATAAAAGTTCTAACGTTATACTACAGAACTATCGTTGCTCTATTTCTATTCATCACTGAATTTGGACATGTGGTGTATTACATCTGTACCGCATATTTGCTGGAGGCGTCTTCCCTTGGCTTTTTTGTTTTTACACTACACTTTCTGTTATGACTAATCTGAAAGCGTACAGCTATGTACGCGATATATTTATGTACACATGGACCAGGAGGTCACAGTTTCTTAACTCTACCATCCAAACTAATGATTTCCTTTGCATGGGTTGTAAAAATAATCACAATGTGCTAAAGATTATTAAAATGAGTGCGTCCTTTTTAGCTGGCAGAATGTGAAGCATTACCATGCAGCACCTGAACAGCAAGCAGATATGACAAAGGTTGTATGCAAAGCAAGATTCACATTTCCGCTTACATTTAGGTTACGAATTTGGGACAAACAAGGTTATTCCCAACAGAAAACATCACATTGAACCTTACCCTTACTCCCACAGTCCGTTTTTTGGGCCAACAAGCATATTCGCAACCGCAACAAACTGGTTGCGATAATAGATTAAGTACCGATGTTAAGTTGTCAATCTCACCTTCATTCTTGCTTGATGGGTTTGGAGCCGATCCTCGGCTCCGACTCGGCACTTTGCTAAGCTCGAGAGTCACTTTTACCAGCTCGAGGCAGCCCCATATCCCATGATGCAAGGCGGTAAGTACCCAGATCTCGTTTGCCGCTTCGCTGATGAGGTCCTCCTTTTACCAGCTCCTGGTAAGTGTTTAAATTTAAACTGCTATTAGCCCCTTTTTCAGATAAAAAGTATTTTTTCTTAGAAATCTTTCATTTTTAGTTAATTGTAAGCCCCTTTTTGACTAAATTTATTCTTCCTCCTTAATTTTTTTAGTCAGGCCTTCTTTCCCTAACACTCCCCCCCCCCGTCCCCATCAGGGTGTGTGTGTGTGTGTGTGAGGTTTTTACTGGTTATACTTTAATTTTAATTGTTTGATTGGGACTGTGTGTGTACTGTTTTCTGTATCCACTATGTCCAAAGAGCAGAGGGTCTCAGGCTTTAAGAAGTGTGACTCGTGCTGTCAGAAGATGTCTCTGACAGACGGTCACACTTCTTGTTTATACTGCCTGGGACCTCTCCACCTGCAGGACTCCTGTGCAATATGTCACTCTTTTAGCCAGAGAGTCCTGCAGGAAAGGAGAAACAAGCTCATTTTAAGGGGACTCCTTAAACCGGAGGGCTCCCCGGCCAAATCGGCTCCGGGAAAGCCTTCCAAGACTAAGGCCCAGGCTTCTGTACCAAAGCCTTCGGCCTTGGCTCCGACTTTGTCGGAGTTGAGATCGGCTCCGGCTGGAGCCGATCTGACCTTGGCTAAATCTTCGGCACCGATGGCTATCGGTGCCGATACTTCTATGGTCACTTTGGTGTCAGTTCCGAGTACTGGCTCCGACCACCATGTGGCCCAGGCTTCGGTGTCGGCGCCGACCGGCTCCGACACTGCTATTTCGATGCCTGCATCGGCTCCGGCTGGAGCCGATGCATCTAGATCTTCTCTCGGAGCCGAAAAGTTATCGGCTCCGACTGGATCAGTGGGTTTGTCGGCTCCGATGGTTCCCTCGAGGAAGAGGTCCAGGTCCCCCTCTTTGGAACCGATTCTGTCGGCTCCGGCCTCACCTCTTCTTTCGGAATGGAGCCATCGGAGCCGATCATCTAGGTCGTCCAGGTTATCTGACCATGATTTAGAGAGGGTGGTAAGCAGATTATTAAAATCACAGGCACTGGCCCAGATGCTTCATAGTCCGTCTCAACAGACGACTATTAGTCCACACCCCCTTCAAGTTCCTCCTTCGACTCTACAACAGAGTTTGGAGCTGGAGTCTACTGGAATAGTTACGGCTATGGCTGAGGGGCAGATACCCCCTCCTTCTGCACCTTCAGCATCTACTCTTATCTCCTCCTCGAGACCTTCCTTGGAGGGATTCGGTGATCGGGCTTCCCTGGTCTCCTCCGAGGGGGTGAGTGGCATCGGACCCTTGTCCGACCCCACTCTTCCCCTTGGAGCTTCGGCCTTGGTGAGCTCGGCTCCGACATCTGCTTCAGAGCCTTCCCTTTCGGTGGGCCCGGGAGTCCCAGTTTCTTCGGAACGGGTTCTCTCGGATCTCCCTGGGAGGGGGGCCTTCAAGGTGATGAAGAGTGTGCTGGCCACTGGGCTCAGTCAGCAGTCTATTCCCTTAGCTCCTCCCTCTACAGTGCCTGTCGATATCTCTTCCATCTCTCTTGCTCCCGGACCTAGAGATCCACCGCCTCAGGTTTCCCCACTGGGAAGAACCCCCTCTTCCGAGGATTCTCCTGACCAGTCAGGAGATCCTCCACGCAAGAGGACTTGTAAGAGGAAACACCTGGACTCCCCTGAGTCTACCACTTCAGATACCGACTTAGATGAGTCGGAGGGATCCCCAAGATCCCCCTCTGAGGATGTCTCCTTTTCAGACATCCTAGAACTCCTAAAACAGAGGGAAACTGGCCTCCATAAATCCCTCCGAGGATGAGTCGGTATACCTAGAGGCGTTTGGATCTCGACCCTCCACCTCCTGGGTGTCTCCACCTTCGACCCCTTATGGAGGTTATTGCTCGAAAGGCTTGGGCTGCTCCTGATTCTGTAGAGCCAGTTCCTAGGAGGCCGTCTAAATTTATTACAGCCCCTTTTGAAAAGCAATTCCTTACAAAAGGTGTCCCTGTTGATGCCATGGTGGTGGCGGCCGCCACTAAGAAGGAACTTGCAGATCCTTCCGTACCAGTCCATCCTCCTAATAAGGATTCTAGGACCATGGATAGGTATGGTAAGCGGATGTTCTCCTCAGCGACCTTTGCCATGCGTTCGCTGAACTATTTGTCACTTCACCAGACTCCAAAGGGACATCCTTAAAGAACTAGGTGAAGTAGTGCAGGATCCTACGGCTGCAGGGGCTCAAGAAAAGATTGCTTCTCAGCTAGGAATCCTTAATTCTATAGCTAACTCCTCCATTCGACTGATCTCGTATGCAGCAGATGGAGCGAGTAGAGCTGCGGGTACAGGAGTGGCTCTTAGACATCAATCCTGGATGCGGCTCTGTAATTTTGCAGATCCCTTTAAGGCGTCCTTCACGAATTCTCCCTTTGATGGGTCAGCATTGTTTGGCCCTCAAGTGAAGGATACATTGACCAGGTGTGAGCAGGACGGCAAGACTCTTTCTGCCGTAGGGGTCCGTTTTTCTACCCCCTCTAGACCTTACCCCAAAGGTCAGAAGGGCGGAAAAATGTGGTTCTGTAAATCCCAGGGAGTCACGCCAGACGCACATGGTCAGTTTACCCCTAGAGGCAGAGGGGGTAATAATAACAGACGCCGCTCTAGAGGCAGAGGGGGTCCACAAAACCAGGGAAGCAGAGAGCCTCTCTCTGACAAGCCCTTCCAGCATCCCTGAGATATTGCCCGGCTGTCCATCCTTGGAGGCAGTCGGGGGAAGACTATCGCTGTACCCAGAAGCCTGGCGTTCCCTCTCTCAAGACAGATGTGTACAGTCAATCATATCCGAGGGTTACAAGATTCCTTTCGAGGAAAGTCCTTTCACTCACAAAAATTCCCTTCCAGATGTGCCACCCGGTCTAAGGGAAATTGCAAAGTTAGAAGTATCAAAGCTTCTACAAAAAAGGGCCATTCAGCCAGTTACAACAGACCATTCAGAGCCCGGAATCTACTCAAGATTCTTTTTGGTCCCCAAAAAGACTGGAGACTAGAGACCAATATTGGATCTCAGCAGACTCGACAAGTCTGTGAGAAAGACAAGATTTCGAATGGTCACACTTCAATCAATTTTGCCCTTCCTAGACAAGGACAACTGGATGTGCTCAATAGACCTTCAGGACGCGTACTATCACATAAAAATTCACAGACGCTCCAGAAGGTTTCTCCGCTTTCGGCTGGGGTCCAGTCATTTTCAATTCAGAGCCCTGCCCTTTGGTCTCACTACAGCCCCCAGAGTGTTCACCAAATGTATGGCAGTGGTCACGGCTCACCTGAGACGTCAAGGATTCCAGGTGTTTCCATATCTCGACGACTGGCTCCTTTCAGCCACCACCAGGCATCAACTTCTCCAAGCCAGGGATTACACCCTAAATCTCTGCACTCAATTAGGAATTTCGATCAACTACGAAAAGTCCTCCTTATTGCCCTGCCAGTCTATTACATTCATAGGCGCAAACTTAAACACTGTTCGGATGTCAGCAACCCTCACAGACCAAAGAATCTCAGATATCCAAAGTCACGTGCGGATCATCCTTGCCAACAAAAAGGTGCAAGCCACAATGATTCTGAAGGTGTTGGGCCTCATGGCTGCGGCCATTACCCTTCTTCCCTTGGCCCGCTTCTACATGCGTCTTCTTCAATGGATGTTGTTCACCCAGTGGTCTTACCAACAACTTCCCATGCGTCACCAAATCCTGGTGAAACAAATTTGCAAGAATCATCTATCATGGTGGATTTCTTCTCCCCAGATTCATCAAGGCGCAAACCCTTTGTATCCCCGGCCCCGGTAGCCACAGTCACTACGGACGCCTCCCTGATCGGGTGGGGGGGTCATTATCAGGGCAGGATGGTTCATGGGATGTGGCAACCGTTCGAATACCACCTGCACATAAATGTCCTAGAGATGAGAGCAGTGCTTTTAACGTTGCAAGCCCTCTACAACTTTCTTCCCTTGGGAACAATTGCAGTTCACACAGACAACATGTCTGTAGTATGGTATATCAACAAACAGGGCGGAACCAAGTCCTACCCCTTGTGTCGAGAAGCTCTCAGACTTTGGCAATGGGCGATCTCCTCTCATCGGTTTCTGGTAGCAACGCATATCCCTGGGAAAACCAACATTCTAGCGGACAGATTGAGCAGAGCTATTCTCATGCCTCACGAGTGGTCTCTCAAACAATCTATAGTGGAGGAGATTTTTCTAGAATGGGGCCGCCCATGTTGCGAGTACCAGTTCTGTTTTAATGCATGGTTTTGATTTTTTTTTATCCTCCTGTTTATCAAGGTTCATTTTTATTGCTTCATTGTCTCATGTATTTTGCCATTTAATGTTTTATTGCATTTTTAAACATTTTTGTTAATTATGTGTAGTCACATTATCCTGACCTGTGTTTCTGAGTGCTCTGGCTAGATGATTTGTACATTTAAGTGTGAATGATATCTATACAAAATTATGATTATGATTTTTTAGTTATTTTAATTTTCTTTGTTGTATTGAAAGTTTATTGCTATATCCTTGATAATAATGCTGTTTGACTCTCTGCTGTTTTTTTTGCATTTTTCTTTACATTTGTTGTGACTGAACAAGGGCCCTAGTGGTCTAGTTTACCTACCAATAAGTTAAAAAATGTGTGTGTGTGTGTGTGTGTGTGTGTGTGTGTGTGTGTGTGTGTGTGTGTGTGTGTGTGTGTGTATGGTTCCATTTCAGAAGAACGAATTACTGAAAGCTCGAAATTCACAAGCTCGAAGCCAGAATCTCGAGTTTTCAGTAACTCGAAATTCCACAGGGGAACACAAGCAACCTAAAAACAGTTTTCTTATGTTTTTGCAAGGGGGAAAGCCCCACCTGCACCCCCCACACCCTCCCTTCTTAAAAATACCAACTCCGAGATCACACTTTAGCGAAGAAAAGGGAATTCTCCCATTCCGCACTATATGCATAAAAGCACAATGGGAGAACGTCCACTTCTCTGCTGAAGTCCGTTCACACAACTTGCATATTACACCAGGAATGATGCAGGGGGGCCTAGCTGCCTGCATACACGTAAGTAATTTTTTTTAACTTTTAGAGCTTCCCTTTACAATTTTGAGTTACTGAAAACACTGGATTCTGGGCTTGAGCTTGTGAATTTAGAGCTTGCAGTAATTCGATCTTGTAAAGGGGAACTATATATATATATATATATATATATATATATATATATATATATATATATATATATATATGGGTCAACTTCATTTGCTCTAACTTCCGATTGACCGACACCCATTTGCCCAAGACCATTTGACCGAAATTTCATTTGACCAAGTATTATTGGAAAGAAAATGGGATATGCCCCCTTCCCCACTGTAGTGCGACCCAGGAGTTAGAATATATAGTTAGGGGGTGTGGGGGGCAAAGCCTCCCACTTACTTTTGTTTTACTAAGCAATATTAAAGCAAAACTAAACAATATAATATGAAATTAAGTGGGGGGCTTCACCCCCTCCCCACACCCCCCAACTATATATTCTAACTCCAGGATCGTACTACAATGGGGAAGGGGGAATATCCCATTTTCTTGCCAATAATACTTGTCAGTCAAATCAAGTCTCTGTCAAATTAAATTTTGGTAGTTTGGTCTCGGCCAAATGGGTGTCGGTCAATCGGAAATTAGGGCAAATGAAGTAGATCCATATATATATATATATATATATATATATATATATATATATATACACACACACACACACACACACACACACACATACAGTGGATATAAAAAGTGTACTCACCCCTGTTAAAATGCCAGGTTTTTGTGATGTAAAAAAAGACCAGAATGAATCTTTTCAAAACTTTTCCCACCTTTAATGTGACCTATAACCTGTACAATTCAGTTGAAAAACAAATCTGTTAGGGGAAAAAATATAAAAAATAAAAAACGTACAATAAGCTGGTTGCATAGTTGTGATTTAATTACAGCATTCAGTTTTCTTAGGTAGGAGTCTATCCGCATGGCACATCTTTACTTGGCAATATCGCCCACTCTTCCTTGCAGAAGCGCTCCAAATCTGTCAGATTGTGAGGGCATCTCTTGTGCACAGCGCTCTTCAGGTCATCCCACAGATTTTCTATTGGATTTAGGTCTGGGCTCTGGCTGGGCCATTGCAAAATTTTAATTTTCCTCTGGTGAAGGGATTCTTTTGTTGATTTGGATGTATTCTTGGGGTTATTGTCGTGTTGAAAGGTGAAATTCCTCTTCATCATCAGCTTTCTAGCAGATGCCTGAAGGTTTTGGGCCAGAAGTGTCTGGAATTTGGAACTGTTCATAATTCCTTCCACCTTGACTAAAGCCCTAGTTTCTACTGAAGAAAAGCAACCTCAAAGCATGATACTGCCACCACCATGCTTCACCGTGAGGACAGTGTTCTTTTGGTGATATGAAATTATGTTTTTTGCACCAAATGTACCTTTTGGAATTGTGGCCAAAAAGGTCAGTCTTGGTCTCAGCAGACCAGAACACATTTTCCCACATGCTTTTGGGAGACTTGATGTATTGTTTTGCAAATGTTATCCGGGCCTAGATGTTTTTCTGTGTAAGAAAAGGCTTCTGTCTTGCAACCCTACCCCATAGCCCAGACATATGGAGAATATGGGAGATTGTCACATGTAGTACACAACCAATGCTTGCCAGAAATTCCTGCAGCTCCTTCAGTGTTGCTGTAGGTCTCTTGGCAGCCTCCCTGACCAGTTTTCATCTTGTCTTTTCAACAATTTTGGAGGGATGTCCAGTTCTTTGCAACATCACTGTTGTCTTATATTTTCTCCACTTTTTGATGACTGTCTACACTGTTTGTACTCTTTTCCTGACCTGATACCTTTCAACAATAAGATCCCTTTGATTCTTTGTAAACTGTCTGCGAACCATGGCTTTTGCTGTAGTAGGCAACTGAGTAAATAAGTTCATAAGTAGGTTCATAGGTAAGTACTATGCTATCGGCCCAAGGGCCTACGTAAGCCTAGCCAACAAGATTCCCTGGCTTATGCCATCCAAGAAAGTTATTTTCCTGTGCCACTGTCGAGCAGAGACACAGAAGTGATCCCCGGGGTGTATTTCCTGTTTCCCATCCACTCATCAAGATTTTTCTTGAAGAGTGCTAATGAAGAACTTTGTCAGAAAAATCCGACTAGGACAGATGAACTTTATTTGAGGTTAATCTGAGTCTCTTTAATTGATGGCAGGTGTGTACCCAAGAAGACTGAATGCTG
Source organism: Protopterus annectens (assembly GCF_019279795.1). Lineage (NCBI taxonomy): Eukaryota > Metazoa > Chordata > Ceratodontiformes > Protopteridae > Protopterus > Protopterus annectens. Next base: position 213,516,158 of record NC_056733.1, on the reverse strand, counting down.
TAATTAAATCAAAAGGTGCTTCAACAAAGTATTAGTTTGAGGGTGTGCACACTTATGCAACCAGCTTATTTGTACGTTTTTTATTTTTTATATTTTCCCCCTAACAGATTTGTTTGTTTTTCAATTGAATTATACATGTTGTAGGTCACATTAAAGGTAGGAAAAGTTTTGAAATGATTTATTGTGGTCTCATTTTTTTATATCACAAAAATCTTGCATTTAACAGGGGTGTGTACACTTTTTATATCCACTGTAACTCTAAAATATCCTCATTTCCTCATATATTCTGTAATTAACCTTATTATTGTAGTAAGAGATGCAAATGCTTCCATTGCACTACTCATAAAATCACAATCTACTCTGTCAAACCACCAGCAACTGTGGTGTTTTCTTACATTGTCCTTCCCTCTGGATCACTGTTCTGTTAATGTTGTCAAATGTGTTCCTACCCTCCACAAAACCACAATAATCCATATTTATCAATTTTGGTAACACCTTTGCCATTCTCTTATCCATTATAGACATGAATGCTTTATAATCATGGTATGGTTTAAAATTGAAACTGAAATGAGCCTATATGAAGCTGGATCTGATGAGTCTTTACCGTTTTTAGGTATTACAGCCACCACAGTTTTTTTCCAGGATGTTGATGTTTCCCCTTCTTTTTAAAATGCTGTTAAACAAAACCTTCCAGATCTTTATCAGAATCAAAAATTTAATTTTAATCCTAGCTTCCAAACTTCCACCAGAATACCATCTATTCCTGGAGACTTTCCTGTATATTGGTTATACATAATCACCATTTTTATCTCATTTCTCATTTCTTCCCATCTTAACTTTAATTGTTGAACCTCATCTACCTCTAACCTTGGTATATTTAAGTCTTATATAAATATTTCCATTCGTGCTTTTTCTTAATTTCCAAATTTCTCTGCTTTGTACAAATGTTCATAAAGCTTCTGAAATATCTCTAATACCTGTGTAGGATCTCCAGTTATTTTTCTTTTTATAGGTTCCCTAAGTTTGGCAACAACCTTTTTTACTTTCTGTTGCTTAAGTCATTCCAGATGTTTTTGTTCTGTGAAGTTATCAAAACACATTTGCTTAGCAGCAATCTCTCTGTGTTGTTGTTTCTTTCGGTTTTTCCTGGTTAGGGGTCACCACAGCGGAACTCCGGTCCGCTAATAATTGGTGGTTGATTTTTACATGCCGAGTTACCAGCCCTGACACACAACCTTCAACGAAGGTACGCCCATTCATGCATTTCTCCACGCAGAAGACGCTCTAGCTGAGAATCGAACCGGACAGCGTCTTACAGTGAGGCGAATCTCTCTATACTCATACATATTATCCAAGTACTCCCTTATTTTCTCTGTAGCACTTTGCAATTGCTTCTTTTCTTGTTATGAGGGATTCCTCTTATTCTGCAATACTTAAACCTTTGTTGGAACCTTTGTTAGCCCCTCTAAGTAATTCCTTGTTACTTCTTAACCATGTCTCTTTCTTTTATTTCTACCCTATTTTTAAACTCCCCTTTAAGATTAGCCCACTTGCTAGCTATAACTTCTGGTGTACTTTCTATCTTCCCTAATAACTCCCAAATAATTTCCACTGCCCATTCCTTAAATTCATCTACTTTTAACAAGTAGGTGGGGAAGTACCAGTTTCTCCATATTTACTTCTATTGCCCTTCATTTTTGTCTTGGTAGTTATTGGTGCATGATCTGAAATAGCCATTGGATAGGTGTCAGCGTTCTCAATTAAATGCACGTGCTCCTTTGAATTATAATTTGTCTAGTCTAGCCCAAAAGTTGTACCTTAGGGAATAATGTATAAATCTTGATGTTAAGTTGTCAATCTCGCCTTCATTCTTGCTGGATGGGGTTCGGAGCCACTCGGCACTTGCTTTAGCTTGAGAACTCCTTTTACCAGCTCGAGGCAACCCTATATCCCATGATGCAAGGCGGAACTACCCCAGATCTCGTTTGCCGCTTAGCGAAAGAGGTCTCCTTTGCCAGCTGAGGTAAGTGATTTTCTTGGTAAAATCAGAAAAGCTTAGTTAGGGTTTTATTTTCCCCTTTTATTCATAGTATAGTCTGTAGTGAATTACAGCCCACCCTATTCCCTTGTTTTCAAACTTTTATAACCCTTTTTATAACCTTTAGTATAAAGTTTTAGTTAGGCCTAAAACCCCATTGGTTAATCCCTTCCTGTGTGTTGTGTGTAGGGGATTAATTTTGTGTGTTTGTTGGGGTTTGTGTGTGTTACTTCCTCCTAGGATATGTCTAGGGAAGGCAAGGTCTCAGGCTTCAAGAAGTGTGACTCGTGCTGTCAGAAAATGTCTCTGACAGACGGTCACACTTCTTGTGTTTATTGCCTGGGGCCTTTGCACCTGCAGGACTCCTGTGCTTTGTGTCACTCTTTTAGCCAGAGAGTCCTGCAGGAAAGGAGGAATAAGGTTATCCTCCGTGGCTTACTTAAGCCAGAAGGTTCTCCCTCTAAAGCAGGGTCTGGGAGACCTTCTAAGCCACCGAAGGCTCAGGCTTCAGTATCCAAGCCTCCTCCGGTGGCTCCGCTCCGTCGAGCCGAGATCGCCCGCTGGAACCGATGCATCTACCATTAAAGTAGTAGGTTCGGCGCCGGCTGGCCCCGATACCTTGTCTACTGTGGCCTTGTCGGCTCCGGCTGGAGCCGACACCTTATCCAGCATCGGAGCCGAGAAACCTTTGGCTCCATCTGGAGTTCAGGGGACTTCGGCTCCGATGGCTTCGTCCCGAAAGAGATCTCGGTCCCCTTCGATACTGAGTATCCACTCGGCTCCGGGGTCTCCTCTTTTGTCAGAGCGGAGCCATCGGAGCCGATCTTCGAGGTCTTCCAGGCTGTCTGACCACGACTTAGAGAGGGTGGTAAGCAGGCTGTTGAAGTCTCAGGCACTGGCCCAAATGCTCCATAGCCCGTCTCAACAGACCGGCTATAGCCTCACCCCTTGAACTTACTCCTCCGACTCCACACCAGAGTTCGGAGCCGGAGCTTCTCTGGACAGCGACTATTTCGATGCCGGAGCCGATACATCCTTCGGCTCCGTCGTCCTTGGCTCCGATCTCCTCCTTGAGGCCTTCCTTGGAGGGATCCGGTCGTCAGGTTTCCACTGTCGGCTCCGAGGGGGCTAGTGGCATCGGACCCTTGTCCGACCCCGCTCTCCCTCTCGGGGCTTCAGCTTTGGTAAGCTCGGCGCCGACATCGGCCTCGGAGCCTTCCCTCTCATTGGAGCCTGGAATTCCTGTTTCTTCGGAGCGGGGATATTCCGGCCTCCCGGGGAGGGGAGCCTTTGAGGTGATGAGGAGTGTCCTGGCCTCTGAGCCTGGTCAACGGTCCATCCCTCTAGCTCCTCCCTCATCAGTGCCTGCAGACGCCTCTTGCCAGCCTCTTGCTCTCAGGCCCAGGGATCCATCGCCCCAGGTTTCCCCACTGAGAATTTCCTCCTCTTCCGAGGTTTCTCCTGATCCTGCAGGGGAACCCCCTCGGAAGAGGACGTGTAAGAGGAAACACACAGACTCCCCTGAGTCTACTACATCTGATACCGACTTAGATGAGTCGGAGGGTTCCCCACGGTCCCCCTCTGAGGATGTCTCCTTTTCAGACATCCTTGTGCTCCTCAAACAGAGGGGGAATTGGCCCTTCATTGACCCCTCCGAGGATGAGTCGGTGTACCTGGAGGCTTTTGGATCCCGACCCTCCACCTCCTGGGTGTCTCCGCCTTTCGACCCACTTATGCAGGTAGTGGCTCGGAAGGCGTGGGCGGCTCCAGATTCTGTGGAACCTGTCCCCAGAAGACCATCCAATTTCATCACGGCCCCTTCGGACAAACAGTTCCTTTCCAAGGGTGTCTCTGTGGATGCTATGGTGGTGGCGGCCACTAAGAAGGAATTGGCGGATCCTTCAGTACCTGTCCATCCTCCTAACAAGGATTCTAGGACCATGGACAGGTATGGAAAGCGGATGTTTTCTTCAGCGACCTTTGCTATGCGTTCGCTGAATTATCTTTGTCACTTCACCAGGCTTCAACGAGATATTCTCAAAGAACTGGGTGAAGTAGTCCAGGATCCTTCTGCTGCTGGGGCTCAAGAAAAGATTGCCTCGCAGCTTGCTATCCTGAATTCCATATCTAACTCCTCCATGCGGCTCATATCTTATGCGGCCGATGGAGCGAGCAGGGCCGCAGGCACAGGAGTTGCTCTTAGACGCCAAGCCTGGATGCGGCTTTGTAATTTTGCGGACCCCTTTAAGGCGTCCTTCACTAATACCCCCTTTGATGGTTCGGCTTTGTTCGGACCTCAGGTGAAGGATACCTTGACCAGGTGTGAGCAGGACGGTAAAACTCTTTCTGCCGTTGGAGTCCAATTTTCCACTCCTTCTAGACCATATCCCAAGGGTCAGAAGGGGGGGGAAGATGTGGTTCCGTAAAGCCCAAGGAGCTACACCAGACACACGTGGTCAGTTTACCCCAGAGGCAGAGGGGTAACAATAATAGACGCCGCCCTAGAGGCGGGGGGGTCCTCAGAACCAGGGCAACAGGGAGTCTCTTCCTGAGAAGCCCTTTCAGCATCCCTGAGGTGTTGCCCGACTGTCCACCCTTGGAGGCAGTCGGGGGAAGGATTTCACTGTACCCAGTAGCCTGGCAATCCCTATCACAAGAGATGTGGGTACAGTCGATTACATCCGAGGGTTACAAAATCCCCTTCGAAAGGTTTCCCGTACCTCTACAATCCCTTCCAGACATCTCACCCGGTCAAAGGTATTTGGCAGAACAGGAGGATTCAAAACTCCTAGAAAAAAGAGCCGTCCAGACGGTGCCGGCAGACCAGGTAGGATCCGGCGTCTACTCTAGATTCTTTTTGGTCCCCAAAAGGATGGGAGATTGGAGACCAATATTAGACCTGAGCAATCTAAACAGATTTGTCAAGAAGGCAAGATTCTGGATGGTCATGCTTCAGTCCATTCTGCCCTTTCTGGGCAAGGACAACTGGATGTGCTCTATAGACCTTCAGGATGCGTACTATCACATAAAGATTCACAGATGCTCCAGAAGGTTTCTCCGCTTTCGGCTAGGGACCAGTCATTACCAATTCAGAGCACTGCCCTTTGGCCTCACTTCAGCCCTCAGAGTGTTTACCAAATGCATGGCAGTGGTCACAGCTCATCTGAGACGTCAAGGATTCCAGGTGTTTCCCTACTTGGACGACTGGCTCCTCTCCACCACCACCAAGTGTCAGCTTCTTCAGTCCAGAGACTACACTCTACAGCTTTGCAGGAGTTTGGGAATTTCAGTAAATTTCGAAAAATCTTCTCTGCTGCCTTGCCAATCTATCACCTTTATAGGCGCAGAATTAAACACCGTCAAAATGTTAGCCAGACTAACAGATCAAAGAATTCTGGACATCCAAAATTGCTCGGCTTCTATTGCAAAGCAACAAGATCAAAGCCAGATTTATACTGAAGGTTCTAGGTCTTATGGCTGCGGCCATTGTTCTTCTACCACTGGCTCGCTTCCACATGCGTCTTTTGCAGTGGATGCTATTCACGCAGTGGTCGTACCACAGTCTCCCGATGAGGCACGAAATCTTAGTCACACAGTCGTGCAGGGCTCATCTGAACTGGTGGATATCTTCCCCTCTTCTTCATCAGGGCCGACCCTTTATTCCCCCTCCTCCAGTTGCCACAGTCACTACGGATGCCTCTCTGATCGGGTGGGGGGGCATTATCAGGGCAGGATGGTCCACGGGATGTGGCAACCCATAGAATACCATCTGCACATAAATGTCCTGGAGATGAGAGCAGTGCTTTTAACATTGCAAGCCCTCAACGACTTTCTTCCCACGGGGACTATTGCAGTACAAACGGACAACATGTCCGTGGTCTGGTACATCAACAAACAGGGCGGAACCAGGTCCTATCCGTTATGTCGAGAAGCTCTCAGACTTTGGCAATGGGCGATCTCTTCTCAGCGGTTTCTGATAGCAACGCACATCCCCGGTAGGTCCAACCTATTGGCGGACAGGCTGAGCAGATCTATTCTGATGCCTCACGAGTGGTCTCTCAATCAATCTGTAGTGGATCAGATTTTTCTGAAGTGGGGCACTCCTTGTTGCGATCTTTTTGCTACTCCTCAAAACAACAAGTGCCCAGATTATTTCACTCTCTTTCCCCTTCCAGGCCAACCCCTGAGAGACTCTCTAACCCAGGATTGGCCTCTGGGACTTCTGTACGCTTTTCCTCCTTTTCCCTTGATTCCACAAGTCATTCAGAAAGCCACCGTTTTGAGAGCCAAATTGATCCTCATTGCTCCATATTGGCCTCGACAAATTTGGTTTCCGTCTCTGCATCGTCACCTTCTGGTGCAGCCCTGGCATCTGGACCCAGTTCCGGATCTCTTGATCCACCAGTCGGGTCAGCAGCACCGGGCCATTCATTCTCTCAACCTCACTGCTTGGTTGCTCCACTTCCTTCCCTAGCCAGGCTACCGATGATTTCTGACTCAGTCAGAGACATTTTAGTGTCTTCTTTGAAGTCGTCCACTAGGACTGTTTATGCTAGCAAGTGGCGGCGTTTTCTATTTGGGCAAATTCCAGAAATATTGATCCCTTTACTGCTCCTGTACATTCTGTTTTAGATTTCCTGGCGGAGGTTTTTCATTCAGGATCCTCGTCATCTACAGTCAAAGTACAACTGGCTGCTATTTCCAAGTATCATGTTGGCTTGCATGACAATAACATTATGTCTCCTAGATTATGCAAGGCCTTTCTGAGAGGAGTTTTTCTCCTAAAACCACCTATAAAGCATCCTCCTCCGCAATGGGATCTAAACTTAATGTTGGCATCCTTGATGCTACCTCCCTTCGAACCGTCTGCTTCATGCTCTTTGAAGTTATTGACCTGGAAAACTATATTTTTACTGGCTGTCACTTCTGCAAGAAGGGTTTCCGAGATTCAAGCTCTCTGCATTCGTTCCTTATTTGTTTTTCATAAGGACAGGGTATCATTAAGAACTAACCCTTCCTTTCTCCCCAAAGTCGTGTCTCAAACCAATATTAACCAATCTATAGATCTACCAGTCTTTTTCCCAAACTATTCTGACAGAGCTGAACAGAAACTGCATTTTTTGGATGTCCATCGTCAGCTCAGGTACTATTTGCATAGAACTAAACAATTTAGAAAATCGGACCAATTATTTGTCTCCTATGCAGAAAACAGGATGGGTCTTCCAGTTTCTAAAGTGACCTTATCCAGATGGTTGACTTCCACCATTTCCTATGTGTACTTTCTCAGAGGCAAACAGCTATCTTCTAAGCCAAAAGCACACTCAACCAGGAGTCTATCCACTTCTGCAGCTTTTCAGGATAGACTACCCATTGATACCATTTGTGCAGCAGCTACTTGGGCCACGCCTCATACCTTTGTCTCTCATTACAAGTTGGACTTGGCCTCCAGAGATAGGGCCAGTTTTGGTTCCACAGTTCTCAAGAGACTGTTCCATTGAGCCACCCGGGATACAGGTGCTAGGGACGCGGTCCCATCCAGCAAGAATGAAGGCGAGATTGACAACTTAACATTTAGAAGTTATGTACCTACCATAACGTTCCATGTTAGTTGTCTTCTCTCGCCTTCTTTCTTGCGTCCCTCCCTCCTTCCCCCTGGCCTGGACAGATCTTGAAGAGTTCCTATTAGGTTGTTTCCTCCTGAGCCTTCATATGAGGACTTCTATTAGGAACTTATGTTCCTAATTATGTTAGGATAGTCTTTAGCAGGGTAGGTTAGCTACCAAACGAGATCTGAGGTAGTTCCGCCTTGCATCATGGGATATAGGGTTGCCTCGAGCTGGTAAAAGGAGTTCTCAAGCTAAAGCAAGTGCCGAGTCGGAGCCGAGGATCGGCTCCGAACCCCATCCAGCAAGAAAGAAGGCGAGAGAAGACAACTAACATGGAACGTTATGGTAGGTACATAATTTCTAATTTGAGTTCCTACTACTGAATTCATGTCTTTCTTGTAAAATATTTTCATAAATTTCTTTAGACATCTACCTATTTTCCCTTCTAGCCTCCCAGATATATCCCCATTGTTGTGAATCAAATTCCAGTCCCCACCTATAAGTAAAATTCCCTGTTGAAAGCTGATTATTTCTCTCAGAATTTTTTAACCTCCATAATAGCAGTTTTAGGTGAAATATAAATACACGCCAGTGTAATCCTCATCCCTTGTCAATAGCCCCTTACTACCACAAATCTGCTATTACTATTAAATTACATCACTACAGGAGCCTTTCTAGCAATTAATGTAGGTACTCCTCTTTTCTGTTGCTCTTGATGTTCTGCTGAATATCAATCCTGAAATCCTTTCTTTATCAAGTTCACATGTTCATTTCTTTCAAATGTGTCTCCTATAGCATTGCTGTTTGCACTCTGCATTTCTTAATGTAATAACGTATTATTTTCTTTTTGTCTATACCAGTAAGACCATTCACTTGCCAAGATAATATGGAAACTGTCGCCGTTATGATAAGAAGTAATTTTCCCACCTCTATATGACAGCTTTTTTAAACATCTATTTCTAGCTTTTGTAATACATGCACCTACTGGTGACAGGTTGATCTTTATTTCTTATCAACATTGGAACCTATGTCACATTTTACATGATTTTTTTGTTTTAATGAAAATTCTCAGACAAAGAACCAACACAACCCAGAATACACCCTTAAACTGTTAACATACTACAATATGGACATCTTCAAATAATGAAGTCTAACCCTCCTAGCAGGAACAATTGCCAAAGACAGACAGCTGCAAATACAAGACTTAATTAACCTATATTTGAGGTTATCCATGCTAAGATGCACATTACTGCCTGTGCTTCTATTTACTCTAATTGGTGACTGCTCTTTTTATCATTATTCACCTTCCCCAAGATGTGAAAAACAACCTGCATGCTTTCAGAAAACATTAACTTTTAGCCTTAAAGAAAAAAGTTCGTTATTTTTTATTCCCTATAATTTTTCTTTTGCTAAAGGAAAACTTTTCATCATAGTGAGTGTTCTCTTATTTACTTTTTTCCTCTTAAAACTTTAAGCCAAGGGTCTTAATCCAGATATTCACCTATGCAAAAGTAAGAAAACATATCAGCTCTACGTGTATTATGATCTGTGAGTATCCCATCCCCCACCTCAACAACCCAAGATTACAACCGATTAACTTACACATTCCTTTTTAAAGCATTTTATCTGTTTTTGCATTGTAATGCCTACATTTCTTAATACTAAAAAAAGACGAAAGAGAAAGGCATCTGTTTACTTTAATATATCTATCATGTACAACTAAATACTTTACTGTGAAGTATGTAATTTGTATTATGAGAAGCTTCTTAGAAGTACTGTAAAGAACAGAAATGTTTTGCTAACAGTTACCTTTTTCCTTCCTCTCCCCCTCCCACAGTATCATTCCAAACATTAATAACATGAAGTGAGGTAAATGTCTAATTTCACTACAAGTTTAACAGAGTCAACAAAAGTAAGCTATTTCTGCATTTTCTTTTGCAACCATATTTCACAAACATAATTGATGCTTTGCAGTCTCACATTTATTCATGAATTTTCATGTCGCTGGTCTTCTTTCTGTTCAAATCCATTTCCCAACTCCAGACTGTAGTTCAATTTCAAGGTACTCCCAGTTCTTCTAGTTAACTCCTGTGCTTTTCTCCGTCACTCAAGCATTTTCTTTTGGAACAATGGAAAAAAGCTTCTTTGGCAAAGTCTCTCCATGTGCTTTATCAGAAGAATGAGAAGCAGATTTCCTTCCTGCTTGATATCTCGCTTTTTGTTAGACCAACTTTTGTATTTTCTCCTTGGCCTGTTCTACATCAAAAATGACTTTGATCATCCAGGAAAAAATATTCTGAAAACAGCTGGATACAACTGCTTGAATCTTGCACCTGAGTCATGACACTTTCTGATTGTTGGAATAAATTTGTTTCTCTTCTGCATGATGTATAGTGAATAATCATTTCCACAAACACTCTTCTGTCTCCAAATTTTTATACCTTGCCCTTTTGCCACAGTTTTGTCAGGATCAACTCTTTCTGTCTTGGCCAGGTTTGGAGCATAGACACGCTATGCCCTTTCGATTAACAGTTCCTGCAGTGGAATATAAATCCAGTTGCTTATTTGTGCCTTCATAAAATTAATACAGTCTGTTCCTTCTGTTACAGCAGACAATTTCATATTTTCCCTATGTGCCCTGTCATCTAATTCTACCATTTTTTGAAATATCTGTTCTTGAGCAGTCTCATACTATGCCAGCCTTTTCTTCATTTCGGCCTCTGATTTTTGCAGTTTTATCAGCTCATCTAAATATGTTTAAAGCTTCTCCCATCTTTTCCAGCCTTTTGTTATTTGACTTATTATACTCTTTTGGTGTTTCATTTATTTTAATCAGCTCTGAGCACATTTGACTTGTTTTCCTGTAGATTACTGGAAACCATGTCTTGCACCAAAGCAGGAGCTTGAACTGTGTTTTGCAGAACAACTGCAGGATTTTTCCTAGTCAGTGTTTTCTTTTTGCCTTTTCTTGCTGATTTTTTTTCAGGCTCTTAGTTTCATCTTTGCTGGCATTGAGGCAGTGTAGTTAGTGCCAGTAATGAATTTACTAAAAGTGAGAGAGTTTCAGGCCCTTGTCTTTTTCTTTTTTCACACTGGGAGTGTTGAAGTTAAGTTGTTTTTTAGTGTGCAGCTGTCTTGGAAAGCTCCAAGGCTGGAAATACTTGTGATAGATTTGGGCAAAGTGTATTTCCTGACACTCTTATTTTTTGGATTCTTATTTGTTAAGATCCCCTGTTTTTCTTTGCTTTGTTTGAGAATATGAGAAACATTGTTGCAACTTTTCCTCTTTCTGAGTACAAATATTCTCCAATTTCTCTTACTGCTTCTGTGTCTTAAATGATCAAGCATTCTTTAAAGTGTGTTTATGACTCAGCTGATGCCTCTTCCAGAGCAGCAGGTATTGGGTCTGTTGTGGGAAGGTATGCGTGAAGTTGTTCTCAAAATTTTCCTGAATATGTTAATCTGAGATGATTTTTCCCCTTGTTAGGGAAGCTAATTTTGAACTATTTGCTGTTGAGGTCCTGAAAAAATCGTGATGAGTGAAGGAAAGTGATTCATGGGGTGAGTAAGAGTTTTCAGCCTTCCTTCTTAAAGTTTGTTAAAGTCTTCATCCCTAACTCAAGATCTTTTTATTAAAAAAGCAAACTCAACAAACTTCTAACAAGCAGATGTTCAAAAAACAAATGGGATGGAAGCTTCAAAAAAAGGTACTTGCGTGTTATCGCAACCAGATTTGGGACATGCGGTAATTCGTCAGGTTTCAATCAAACTATCTCTGTTAACTGTACAATGGTTGGGTAAAGTGTTAAGTACTCTTCTGGGATATGGTTAATGGGCTTGGTAGAGGAATAACAGGAAAAGCCCTCTTCGTGGGTAATGTCCTTTTCCGACGTCAATTCATCATTACAGCGATCAAGATGCCTGTTGCTTGTAAGTGTGGTAAAGAATGACCGCTCTTTTTGAGGGAACTTTTTGGTAAATGCTTACTATTCAGATTGGGAACCCAAGTTCATACAGCAAAGGAAGTATGCCAAAAGCTGAACACACAACACTTGCAGTAATGCAAACACATGACACTTTCTTCATTGTGACTGTAAGCAGTATACCATTCATTCATACTGCTAGACTGCATCAAAAGTCATGCATCCTGGATTCAGATTTCATGAAAGGAAAGTCGCTGATGAATATATGCAGTGACTTTTAGCTGGCAGAAATCATGACAATGAAACTTGACTGTAAGGAATACTAAGTAACACATTGAACATGTTTTGAAAGGCAACGGTTTTCTTCTGGAGAATGTGTTTGCTTTGATGAGTCGTGACATTAACTACCACTGTAAAGCAGCAGTCGTGTCTATTTCGGCCAAGGATGCTACCTGCAAAGAGCAAAATTGCCTTTATTCCTGTTTGTGTATGTCAAAGAATGTGACCTAATACTGTTTAACACTTTACACTACCCTTCTTCCATAAACAGACATAGTTTCGTGGAAAAAATTATAAACTATGCTACTGGCAAAATCTGGTTGCAATAATACGCAAATACTCAAAAAAGAAAGGAGAGACCTCCCAGAAACCAGGACAGTACAGATCTGAATGACTGTCTAGAAATTTTAACCCCCTTCCGATCCTGGCAATCCTTTATCTTCCTCAAAAATCTGTCTTTCCTTTTCGACAACTGATAATCTGAGACAAATGGGTTCTGAAAGTGATCCTTCAGTGGAAGAGATGGCAATGGGGAGTCCTTTCTTCCTTTTCAGGTGTTTCTTCTTACCCACCAGATCAAACTTCTTTTTTCTGTCTTGACATTCAGTATCTGCTGCCCCATGGTAGATAGAACCTGTTCCTCATAATTTGACAGGGAAAGATTTTTATTCAAGAATATTTATAGTACCAAAGAAAGAAGCCCATTGGAGACCCGTCCTAGATCTTTCCTTTCTCAATAAGTTTGTGAAAGTCCCAAAGCTCAAAATTCTGTCCCTTCATAATCTGTCACCTCTTATTCACCCTTTCAGTTATGTGGTAACTCTAGATTTGAAGAATGCTTTTATTTCAGTAGCCTCAGATTTCAACTTTTTTTAAGGTTTTCTATGTTGGGATTATACTTTAGTTGTGTACCTTACTCTTTGGGTTAGACAAGGTGCTTTGTAGATACTTTTTCAAAATGTGAGGAATCTCTCGCTCTGGTAAGATAACTTCACTGACTGGGTTTCCATGAGAACTTTCTAAAGTCTTGTTTGACTTGTCTCCCTGATACATCAGTCCAAAGAACCTTTCTTCCACAGAAAAAATATATCTATATCTAGCTCTGTTCTCAAGTATTTCCACTTAGTTCAGGATTTCATCAAGGGAATTTCACAGTATTCTATGATTCATGTCAACCATGTTTCTCATGATTCCTCTAGCAAGACTCCACATGAGCAAGAGACGGTGGTAAAGAAAGTCTGTGTGGTCCCAACATCCACACCCAGTGACATTTCAAATTCCAGTTGTGGGATTTGTTAAGAAAAAAAGAAAAGAAAATAGCTTTGGTAGAGAGATCAGTTTTATCTGAATCCAGGTCTCCCATTCTCTCTCTCAGCTCCAATACAGTCTGCAACAACAGATGCCTCAGTCTTGATAGGGATGACTGTGGTTAGGGCTATAGATAATAGGCAAGAGAGGGCTGGAATTTATTGGAGAAAACTGGCAAAGGAACCAAGGTATTGGGAGGAAATAACTAGAGAGGAAAAGGCAGTAGAATAGGAAGAGGCCAACAATTTATTTGGATTGCCTTCCTTATTGAATGGATATCTGAGTATAAGCAAAGAGAAAGACTTAGGGGGACCTAAAAGAAAGAGCAGCACTGGTAGATTTTTAGTAGAATCTAGAACAGAAGCTGCCATAAAAAAGGAATAATTACTAGAGCATATAAAATATTGCATGATAGCTCTAAGAATCAGTCCGTGGAGGTTAGAAAGGATTAGTAAGAAAGACTGGATAAGCAATTCACAAAGAAACAATTGGAGGATATATGTATGTCTCCCAAATATGCAACAAAATCTAGAGATTTATGATTTCTGCTTGGAAGTGTTTACAATAGGTATTTTTATACCCCAAGTAGACCCCAGAGAATATTTCCTCATGTAGTCAGCAAATTTTGGAGGTATGACGGGGAAGAAAGAGGCACTTTGGGAACATGTTTTCTGGGAGTGCAGTGGGTTGGCAGACTTTAAGGATTCCCTGTAGGACGCACTATCGGAGATATGGGTGGGCAGATTGGTGTGATGAGCGAGATGATTTTTCTGAGCTATGATACAGAATTCGAATTGCCTAGACATGGTAAAGGCCTTGCTGTGTCTAATTATGGTGGCTGCCAAAAAAACAATTACTAGAAAATGGTAATCAAAATCTGAACCAAATATATTAGAAGCAGTGAATATTGTAACATATTAAACAACTGGAATTAAGATCTTTAGAAAATGGTAGGAGCAAGCTAGGAAAATGGGAATTGTGGGAACAATATATACAGGGGAGGAATGAGGTTTAAGAGAGGGCAGGACTTAAATGAGCTATGTAATGTTTGACTGAAAATGATTGGGTAGGTTATAAGTGATGTATAATGCTAGCAACTAGGATTGTGTCTGTGTGGTTTGTTTTTATTTATATAAATGTATGATTGCTCATGTCATAAGTGATGGTTTAATAAAGATTTTTCTTAAAAAAAAGAGGGCAGGAATTGAATAATTTATGTAATGTTACTTAGGTTATATGATATATAGCAATACATGTGAAGTATAATGTTTGTTAATATTAATTTGTTAATACAGTCTGACTACTTTAGTATAAATGTAAATTGCATAATGTCACAAGTGATAATTCAATAAAGGTGTGTTTAAAAAAAGAAATCAATCTAACAACACTACTCACCCATCCTTCATTCTAACTTTTGTACCCACCAACATAATCAAAAACTACTACTTAAACTGAAACCCTGTGCGACGATGTGAGGTATTTCCATCTATGCCAGGAGAAGTATGGCAGTGGATGTTTAACATATGCCAGCACAACTAGCTGGAATTTTGTAAAGAATTATATAACATTTGTATAGCAAACTGATTTGTACAGATGCTTGTGTTGAAAAATGTATTTGTAAAGTTGCTTGCGTTAAGAATGTACCAACAGTGTGCCCTGTTGGACAGAAAAGAATGTACATGTATTATTGTAACTCTTGAAATGTATATATTGTAACAGAGACAGAGGGTACTGGAAGAGAAGTGGCTGATCTCAATCCACCTGACTTTGAAAAAATAGTAAGAAATTAAATTACTGGGCCTAGGCCATAAAGATGTTATCACACAATTTTGAATGAAGCCAGAGACACAATGTCTGTAAGCCGTATGTTCTATTAACTCCTTTAAGAAGAATGGAAATGTTTTATGGTTTTATAACTTCCTAGAGCTGCAGCAGATCTTAGCAAGGGTGTGTGTGTGTGTGTGTGTGTGTGTGTGTGTGTGTGTGTGTGTGTTATTGACACATAGGTGCTAAATTCTGACAGTTTCTAGCAATGGGAAACTGCATGGGAGCCAGAAGTCAGATGACCAGATGTACGTGATGTCATTCTGTAATTCATCACTAAAAATAATGTTTAATACTCTGTGAGACTGAAGTCTCAGTGCACTCTGTTTTTGTAATCTGACAAAGAAGGATGTCTGACCTACTTCATCTTGCTTTGCCCTAGTAAGTAACCAGGGAAGAGTAATTCTTTAGATTAGTCTGGAAAATATAGTGAGATTAGTTAAGTATTGTTTTTCTGTAACTGTGTGAACCTGTCCACTTGTGTTATTTTTAATATTTCCTGTGATTGAAACTGTGGTGTTATATTGAAAATGCATATTTAGTATTTTCATGTTTTTTTATTATTTACTATTAAATATATTTAAACTTTTCTTTGTGGCTGGTCTTTTAGAGAATATTTTAAACTTTGAGAGGCCTTGTATCTATTTGTTGATACTGTCGCCACTCCTGGAAGCTTTACTGCATTGGCCAAACACTACCGTTTGTATTAATATTAATGTCACTCAGTATAATTGGGTACTCTTGCAAGAGCCTTAAAGTAGCTGGCTTTGGGGTGTCTGGTATCTGTGTAACTACCTTATATTCTGGACAGAACTAAGCATAGCTAGTAAATCTGTGTCAGCCTTTCCAGATAGGTGTGTGTGTGTGTCTGTGTCTGTGCACGTGTATGCATGTGTGTGAAAATCAGATCTCAAAGTGTGTGTGCATCAGCTACTTGGAGCAGGGACAAGGAGCACTGGTTTCACAGAGAGGGTGCTGGGGGACTTGGCTTGGACATTCAGGTGAGGACTCATCCCGTTTTGGGGACCTGAAGGGAAACCCAGATGACAAACTGTGTGTTCCCTGTGTACTCTTAAGAGAAATTGTGCTTGATGCAGAGAGCTGTATCTTGAAACACTGGGTGTATCCATTTTTTGTTCCAAGTGAACGTTCCTCTCCGGTGCCAGTGATAAGGATTCAGGCTCCTTGATAACTGGCACAGACTAGGGATGTGACATTGGTGAGCAGTGATGTGGATATTAATTGAACTTCTGTAGCCCATAAGCAGTTGTCACTAAAGGTGTTTCCTCTCAGTAGCCACAAGGTAAACATTCATAGTTTCATTTCACAGTTTTATTTATTTTTGTTAGTTTAGTTTAGTCAGGGAAAGCAGGCAAAGGACTATGGCAAGCTGACAAAGAACCAGTTGGCCAAGGTGTGTGAAGCCAAAGGACTGCTGCATGCCAGCTTGACTAAAGAGGAAATTATTTCAGCCTTAGAAGCAGGCCAGATAAACAGCCAGGACAATAACCAGACTGGTGATGGGAATTTGCAGCCCTCAGAAACAGGACAGTTCACCTTTTCCTCAGAGGACTTAAAAATCCATCTGGATTTAGAGTCTTGAACTGGAGGCCAAACATTTGGAATTAGAAGCAGCAGGGAAACTGCAGTGTTTGAATGCTGAGGAAAAGGAGAAGCAGCGTCAACAGGAGGGGGAGATGCTGACTGTTTGCCAAGGTCATGGAGGTAATGGGTAAGGGAATAACCAAACTCCAGAAGCAATAAAGGTCAGTAAATTTCTTCCACAATTTACAGAGGGTGATAATTTTGATAGTTTTATTAATATGTATGTGTTTGAAAGAGCATGTAAACAGTATACTGTTGACGAAGAGTTATGGGTATGGTTCCTGGCCCATTACTCCATGGAGACGTTTTAACTGCTGTTTCTAAATTGTCTGATATTAATTGATTAAACTATGATAGAGTAAAACAATGATCTGAAGTAGTTAACTTCATTTGTCCATCAACCTATGGGTTATCGGATCCATATTGGATCCGAGCTGGCAGCTTCCAACAGCTAAGATCTGAGCTCCAAGCTCCTCCCCTTACCCATAATCCCCTGCTATCCCTTCCTGACCTCTGATCTAGTTTGCCGCGGTTCTCTCAGCAGCTTGATCGAGCTTCCAGGCATGGTGGTTGTCGAATTTGTGAGAAAAAAAATCTCCTTTTTCTTAGTTTTAAACAGATTTCTGTGTGTGTGTGATTTAGCATAGTTCCCCAGTAGCATTAACGTTCTTTTTAGTGTTATTCCCCCCCCCTCGTGTGCGTGTTAGGGTGTGTGGTTTTGGGGCCTAGCGGGTGTGTTGTTTTTTTGTAGGTATGGCGGAGGCACCCAAAACATTCTTTTCAAAGTGTACCGAGTGTGGCCATAAGCTGCCCCAGCGGATGGCCACTGTTGGTGCGTTTTATGCCTTGGGGTTGAACATCTTTCCACCAGCTGCACTATTTGCGCAGCGTTTAACCCCAGGGCCTTCAAGGACCGGAGGTCGAAGTTGATTCTGGCGGGCCTTCTGCCTCCGGACCCAGCTTCGTCCTCCGGTCCCTCTGTGGCACAGCGCCACCTGCTATTCCCCTTCCCCTGGTCGGGACTCAACCTCCCACCATGGGCCAGGAGTAGAGGGAAGCTAGAAAGGAGAAACGCCGGGAAAAGCACCACAAGCGGCGGGCCGAAGCTTCTGCATTGGCCCCGCCAGCCAAACAGGTTTCTCCTCCCAGGGCCTCCGAGTCTTCTCCTTCCCGGCTCCGTTCACCCCACTTTTCACTGGGGCCGGAGGAGGAAGAGACCCGGTCGCCTTCAAGGTCATCGAGGCGGCACTCCCGGCTCGCCTCGGTGGCCTCATCCAGGTCTACCCGGAGTTTGTCCGATGCAGACTTGGACTGGATGATGCGTAGGTTCCTCCTGGCCCAGCTGCAGATGGGAGTGCTCCTGCCTCCCCCCCTCCGGGGTGGAGCTCGACCCCCATTTTCGCCCCGATTGCTCCTTCTCTGACCCACTACCGGGGTTCGGAGCCTTCTGAGCCAGGTAGCGTCAGAGCTGGGGGACTGTCGGCGCTAATAGTATCGGGTACTTCGGCGCCGATGGCACCTTCGAGTCTGTCAGGTCCCTTTTCTTCGGATCCGAGCTGTCGGAGCAGAGAGCTGAGCTTCGGATCCAGAGGTGTTGGTATGGCTTCGGCTCCGGCTCTCGGTCGGAGCATACTGGCCCTTTGGATCCGACCGCATCTGCGCCGGCTCCGATCTGTACGTCGGATCCGAGGGAGGGTCTGCTCTCGGATCCTAGGGAGAGCAGCTCTTCTTCGGTGTTCGATGGCGTGGAGAGGGTTTTGTCGAGGGATTCCAGGCCCCCGGCTTCATCTACGGCTCCACCCTGCACTCTCTCTCAGACGGGTCCGCCTTCCATCACCCGGCCCCAGGGACAGCCTGCACAGATGTCCCAGATAGTTCCCTGGCTGGAACAGGATGTGGTTGGTGAGGCCTCTTCAGACAGCCCCCCCGAGGAGGTCCCTCACAAATGCAAGTGCAAGAGGAGGCACTTGGACTTCCCTGAGTCTTTGACAGAGGACACAGACTTGGAGGAAGGGGAAGGTTCCCCAAGGTCACCCCCTCGAAGACGTCTCCTTCGGAGACATCATGGAGATGCTTCGGATCAGAGGGGGGTGGTCTGCCCCAAAACCTTCCTCTGACGAGTCTGCGTTTCTGGAGGCATTTGAAGCAGGCCCATCTACCTCTTGGGTGTCCTCTCCCGCCGATCCCCTAGTAGACCTGATTACTACCAGGGCATGGAAGGAACCTGACACTGTGGAGCCCATTCCAAAGAGGCCGGACAAAATTCTCAGCCCACCTTCGGACAAGTCATGTTAAAGCAAGGGAGCCCCGGTAGATGCCATGTTGGTGGTGGCCGCCACCAAAAGGGAACTGGCCCAGGAGAGTTCCTCGGTCCATCCTCCAGACAAGGAGTCTCGGACGATGGACCGTCTGGGGAAGCGGGTGTTTGCTTCAGCCACCTTTTCTGTGAGGTCACTGAATTATATGGCACACGTGATACGGCTCCAGCGGGATCTTATCAAAGAATACGCTGGGTTGCCCCCAGAGTCCATGTCGGTGGAGGACAAGAAAGTGTACTCTACCCGAATGGCCACTCTCAAATCTATCTCCAATACATCTATGCGGTTACTATCTCATGCCATGGAAGGAGCCGCTAGAGCTAGCAGAGCGGGCGTTGTCCTATGGCGACAGGTGTGGCTCCGTCATTGTGGTTTCGCGGAACCCTAAGACGTCGTTCGCAAATGCCCTGTTTGATGGTTCTGCCCTTTTTGGCAAGACCGTATGCGACACACTGGTCCAGAGCGAGAAAGATGGGAAGACGTCTGCCATCGGAGTCCGCTTCTCTGCTCCCAGAGGTCCTTCTCCAGGAACCAAAAGGGACAGAAGAAGATGTGGTTCCGGAAGTCTCAACAGTCCCGTTTCGCTCCAGACCCCTCATCCTTCAGAGGCAGAGAAGGACAGGGTGGATGCTGCCCTAGTGGCAGAGGGGGCCCAAAGAACTTTGGGTCCAGAGAACCTTTCTCTGATTGGCCCATGCAGCAACCCTGAAGGGTTACCCGACTGCTGCACTCTGGAGGCAGTCGAGGGGTGTTTCTCGAGGCACCTGGCAGCTTCGGAGTCCATTACAACAGATCGCTGGGTGCTTCAGATCATATCCAGAGGCTACAAGATCCCCTTTCTCAATCCCCCTCTCAGTTCCCGAAGCCTCTCCGATGTCCCACCCAATCAAAGGGAGGCGGCAGCCGAGGAAATACTCCGGCTGCTAGAAAAAAGAGCAATCCAGTACATCCCCCCCAGACCAGTCCAGATCAGGCTTTTACTCCAGGTTCTTCTTGGTGCCAAAAAAGATGGGGGACTTAAGACCAATCCTCGACCTGTCCTTCCTAAACTTGTCAGTAGCCAAAGAAAAGTTCCGGATGGTCAACCTTCAATCCATTCCTCCCCTTCTGCAGGAGAATGACTGGATGTGCTCCATAGACCTCAAGGATGCGTACTACCACATTTTGATGGACAGATGATCCAGGAGATTTCTCCGCTTCCGGCTGGGAGCCAGCCATTACCAATTCAGGGTCCTTCCCTTTGGTCTCACCACAGCCCCCAGGGTGTTCACCAAAGTGTTAACTGTTGTAGCGGCCCACCTGAGACTCCAGGGAATTCAGGTCTTTCCGTACCTGGACGACTGGCTCCTGACCGCCCCCACCAGGCATCTACTATGCACTGCCAGGGATTACTTTCTCCATCTAGCTCCCTGGCTGGGGATCATGATCAACATCGGGAAATCTTCCCTTCTTCCAACTCAAATCCTAAATTTCATCAGAGCCAGATTGAACACAAACCAACTTCTAGCCTTCTTGACTCCGGACCGGCTACGAACTCTGAAACTCAATGTACTGGCCCTTCTACAATCCCCAGCTCCCCCTGCAGAATTGGTCTAGAGGGCTCTAGGCTCGATGGCAGCAACCATCAACCTACTACCCATGGCGTACTTAAACATGAGAGTTCTTCAATGGACTTTGCAAGTCCAGTGGTCCTTCCTGCGACATCCCCTGAGCGTCCCCGTTCCTCTCAGCAGGGTGTATAGGAAAGCCCTCTTATGGTGGCTCCAGTCCCTGAACCTCCAGAAGGGGCGCCCCTTCTCTGTGTCCCCTCCTTTAGCCATGGTGACCACGGACGCCTCTCGCCTCGGGTGGGGGGGGGGGCACTGCTTGGGCAGGATCGTCCAAGGCACATGGAACCATTCGGAGACCTCATTGCATATCAATGTCCTAGAGATGAGAGTGGTGCTTTTGGCGTTGCAAGCACTTCAGAGCCTTCTTCCCTTGGGGACAATTGCGATCCAGACAGACAACATGTTGGTCATCTGGTATATCAACAAACAAGGGGGAACTAGGTCCTATCCACTTTTTTGTGAGGCCATGAGAGTGTGGGAATGGGCGATGTCCACCAACCGCTTTCTCATAGCGACGCATATTCCGGGATGGTCCAACATCTTGGCAGACAGACTGAGTTGAACCATCCTCTCACCGTACGAGTGGTCTCTGAATCCCAGAGTAGCAAATCTTCTCCAAATGGGGTCAACCTCATTGCGATCTTTTCGCCTCTTCTTCGAACGCAAAGTGCAGCGACTACTTTGCTCTAATTCCCCCACCCGGGAAATCCCCCAGAGATGCTCTGGTGCTTGTTTGGTCACCCAGTCCACTTTATGCTTACCCTCCTCTGCCCCTGATGCTAACGTTTTTACAGAAAGCCAGACTGTTGGGGAGCAGAATAATCCTCATTGCCCCATTCTGGCCTCATCAAGCTTGATTCCCATATCTATAGTCTCATCTAGTGAATCCCCCATAGATTCTAGATCCCATCCCGGATCTGATCTCTCGCTCATCAGGCCTGTCAACCCCGAATCTGGACAACCTCAAGCTCACAGCTTGGTTGATCCAGTTCCAGTGATAGCTAGGACTCCCGGTATCTCGTCCCCTGTCAAGGCTATTCTAGTAGCTGCTCACAAGCCATCTACTAGAAGAATTTATAATAGCAAATGGAAGCGTTTTTCTATTTGGGCGGAGCATCAGAACTTAGATCCCTTTACAGCTCCGTTGCCAGCAGTACTAGATTTTCTGCCAGGATTATTCGACCAAGGTGCCTGCTCTTCTACGGTCAAAGTCCAGTTGGCTGCAATCTCTTATTATCATGTTGGCAGTGATCTCTGCCCTTTGACTTCGTCCAAATTATGTAAGACCTTCCTAAAAGGCACTTTCCTACTAAGACCTCCGGTTAAAGATGCAGTCCCTCCTTGGTATTTAACTCTTGTACTTCAGTCTCTAACAGCTCCTCCCTTTGAGCCTGCAACTTCGGTGGATCTGAAATACTTATCTTGGAAGACAGTTTTTCTTGTTGCCATAACTTTGTCCAGAAGGGTCTCGGAGCTTCAAGTCCTTTGCGCCAAGCCACCGTATTTGATTTTTCACAAAGATAGAGTCTCACTCAGGACCAAAATTGCTTCGGAGTCTAATATCAACCAATCTATTAATTTACCAGTCTTCTTTCCAAATTATCAGAACAAAGGTGAATAAAAGTTGCACTATCTAGACGTACATAAGCAACTAAGATTCTATTTGCACAGGACAGCTGATCACAGGAAATCAGACCAGCTTTTTGTATCCTTTGCTAAATCCTCTTTGGGAAAACCTGTACCAAAAGTCACATTGTCCAGATGGATTTCCCAATGTATTCTTTTGGCATATGAGAGTTCTGGCCGGCCTGCACCTCAAGGAGTCCATGCCCATTCTACTCTATCAATTTCTACCTCTGCTGCTTTTCGATCTAGGGTGTCGTTGGATGAAATTTTTCAGCAGCCACTTGGGCTTCATCTCATACATTTATAAACCATTACAAGTTGGATATTGTTTCCAGAGGGAGAGCATCCTTTGGCTCTGCAGTGCTCCGGAACATCCTTCCATGAAGACCTCCCAAGAATCAGGTAGCTGGGACTCTGTCCCATAGGTTGATGGACAAATGAAGTTAACTACTTCAGATTAAGAAGTTATGTACTCACCATAATGTTCCATCTGAGTAGGTAAACTTCATTTGTCAGCAACCGTCCCTCCCTCCGTCTCCCTAACTTATATGGATGTTCAAAGGACTCCTGCTTTCATGGCGGATTTTCTCTAGGTTAGAGTATGGAGGTGGTTCTTGGTATCGTATGGTTTATGGATAAGCAAACTCGATCTGAGGTCAGGAAGGGATAGCAGGGGATTATTGGTAAGGGGAGGAGCTTTGAGCTCGGATCTTAGCTGTTGGAAGCTGCCGGCTCGGATCCGATATGGCTCCGATAACCCATAGGTTGCTGGCAAATGAAGTTTACCTACTCAGATGGAACGTTATGGTGAGTACATAACTTCTTATTTACTTGAATGCTTTAAGTTAACACCTGGAGCTTACAGAAAAATGTTTTGTGCATAGATACAAGGCAGATGAAAGTGTGTGTGATTATACTGGTGAGTTAAGAACTTATTTTCATAGGTGGGTGAGTGGGTGCCAGGTCACCACTTTTGAAGGGCTGGCAGACCTTTTAGTGAGGGAGCAGGTCCTTAGCACTTTGCCTGAGGACATGAAAATCTGGTTGGCAGACTGAGAGTATAACTCTGCAGATAAGCTGGGGAAAAAGGGAGATCTCTACTTAGCAAGCAGGGCAAAACTGCACAGGAAAGGGATACCCAGTGCTGCACATGGATATAAGGGAGGCTATGGAGGGCAGCCTAAATCACCTCAACAGAGTCCACAAGTAACAGGGGAAGCCACGAGTTCAGGTCCACTGCCTGGATCAGGGATTAAATGTTTTAAATGTAACCAGTAGGGCCATTTATCTGTAGTTGTCCATTGAGGCCAGGTGGTGAAAAAAAGGTGGGGGAGCCAGCAATTAAGAATAACAGTATGCCAGTGGTAAGTTGTCTGGAGACAACAGGGATACCAAACTATCACCAGAGGTTATATTCTGTCTTAGTGGATGGAAAACAGGCCACTACTAAGAAAGACGCAGCCTCTGACATAACCATTGTGAAACTTGCAGTGGTTAAAGAGGAGCAGTACATGCTTGGTCAGTCCACTCCATTCAAAGCTTTAGGAGGGACCCCATTCCATATGCATTTGTCCAGGGCTCACCTTGACTGGGAGGTGGAAAAGAAGCAAGCAAGTAGATGTGTTTGAGGATATCCCTGCAGATGTCTTCATAGGGAATGATTTTACCTTGTGTTCATACAGTTACACACAGTCAGGTTTGGAGATGGATGTGTGGGGCTGATAGCCTAGGGGAGACCCAGACAGACCTCACACCTGAAGCCAGGGCTGGTGAGGTGGCTATTTCATGTAGGGAGCTGCTCTGTAGCAGTGAGCCTTATGGTGAGCCACAGCTGCTGGTAGGTACTGATGTTCCCTTGGACTGCAAGGACAAACATGAGTGGAAGTACCCAGGCTGACAGTGAGGCACCGCTATCAAGGGGATGCCAGACTTCCTGTGGAAAGGGAGCTGGGAAGAGTTACAAAGACAGAGTTGAGATAAGCTCAGTTTTTGGACCCTATACTGAGAGGCTTGAGGGAGGTAGCTAGGGAGGCACCTGATTTTCAAGGAAAAGGGGAGTGTGTATACTGGAACAAAGGGGTACTGTATAGAGAGTGGACCCCCTGAGGATGGGCTAGAGGGTGAAGTAATACAGCAGTTGGTAGTGCCTAGAGCTTACCATCTGGCACTTCTAGCCATAGCCCATAACATTCCTTTTGCAGGTCATATGTGCATAAAGTGTACCAAGAAACATATTATGCAGAACGTTTACTGGCCTGGGATTGCAAGGGATGTAACAGGATACTGCAGGACCTGTGAGCAGTGCCAAAAATTAGGCAAGGCAGGAGACACAGTCAAAACTCCTTTGATGCTTTTTCCAGTATCAGCTGGTTCAACAGCTACCTATCTAATATACAACATTGTGTAAAATGACAAGAGACTCTCTCTCTCTCTCTCTCTCTATATATATATATATATATATATCTGCACAGTCATACAGGTGCATCCCAAGGTTCCATTCTCGTCCCTTTCCTTTTTCTGTATTTTCATCAATAACTTCCACACTACCTGTTGTCAAGCCTCACTAATCCAATACATTGATGACTCTATGCTTATGCTCGTATGCATATCAAATGACATGTCACATCTCCAACAAATAATGCAAGAAGCATTCTCCTTCATTGAGACTTGGCTTACCAATGACAGACATCTATTAAACCTAATAAAAACTAATCGACTCCTAGTCACCCCAAAAACACATAGTCAAAATACTACCCAATTTAAAATATTTTCCCTTAATAACGCAGGAATTAAAGTTGTCTCCCATACAGAATTTCTAGGCTTGATAATAGATGACAAACTCAAATTTGATCTTAGCCATTACAGTAATATCAAAAACACTCCAAAAATTAGGAATGATTTATAAGCAAAAACAATTCCTAAACACAACTACTAGTGCTACCCTTGCTGCCGGTCTTCTCCTGCCCTGTCTGCTTTATGGATCCCCAGTTCTCACCAACTTACAAACTTTCCTAAAGATAAAAATTGAAATATTGTATAACAAAATTGCAAAGTTTACAAAAAAAATGCCTCCCTCCTCATACTCAGACTGTACATATGCTATCAGCCTGTCCTACCTTGAAATCCCTTTTCCATAGCTATCACCCAAATAACTCCTCTCTATTCATAAACGTAATAAAAGTACATGGCAAAGCCTGTACTTCTGCTCAGTAGCCAAAACTTGGAACTCACTACCTTTAGCCATCAACAGAAATTCTAACTTCCATGCTTTTAAACATACTCAAAAATACGTCCTTTTTAACTCCTGGCTCTGTTCCTGCTCCTGCTCCAATCCAGGCTACACCCTTCTTACCGTAAAATTCAGCTTTCCATATCACACATACCCCTTTTCCTCTTCATCTCTAGTCTGTCGTTCCTGTCTGACTTTTCTGTTCATAATCTAACTCTTCTCAAAGCTGAGTTACTTTCTGATCTTTCTTATGTCTGTATAATAATACCTCTGAAGTTTTATCACATTTCTGATATCTAGTTTTAGTCTTCTGCACATCCAGAATTTATATGTATGGACAGACAGGCATCTTTCTTAACATCTCTTATCAATTTCCTTTATTTTAGGCTCACTATTCATATAGAAAATGTTTATTATTGTTCTGTAATATTTGTAAGCAAAACTCTTATTTTCTTACATTTAATGATATATAAATATATATGTGTGTGTAATGTAAAATTTCTTTTGCAATAATTTTGTAATATATAATATTTGTAGAAAGCATTTTGTGATGTTAACCTGGAGCATTTCTTCCTGGGCTTCTGCTGAACCCTGTGGACCCATTTGTACTTTCCTGGTAATCAAACGAAAATAAGTAAATATATTAATAAATGGCAGTCTATCCATAAAGCTAAGGCACTGCAGCAATGAGCAAATGATTAACATAGTACAGCTGTGTAAGTAAATATATTATAACTGTAGATCACTGCTGCAGCAAACACTCCCACCCTCCTCTTATTTTTTTCTATGTTTTTGTTGCCAGGTAGTAGATATTAAATGTGATTTACCATTGTCCAGTTTCAGGGCTCTAGCCTCCCTCTTACTGTTGGCATGTATGCTGTAAAGGGCTAGTCATCCAGACCCCTCATTTTCCACGAATCTGCCCGAGCTGTCAATGCTCTGGACATGTGGAAGGTAGCCTTAAGCTTTGGAAGCTAGATGGCTGTTATATTGTGTGCAGAATACAACCCATATAGCTAAGGTTACTGCATTGATCATTTGAATATCTACTGTTGTGGTGCAAGTTTATTTACACAACTGGCCAGTTTCTTCTATCCTTTTCCTTAGCCAAAAAATGGAACTCTGTCCCACCCCCACTACGAATCTCTAAAAACTGAACATTTCAAATCCCAGCTCCATTCCTATCTCTCCCATAATTGGAAATGTAATTGCACCCTACCTACTTAATCCTGCTGATGCCCCTATTCTGCTAATTGCCTCCTATACATGTACTTCCACATGTACCTCTACACCTTGCTGTTTTTCCTCTACAGCTTCCCCTCTCTGAATCTAACGTAATATAACATCAAAACCTTGAATGTATATAATGTAAATGCTGTACATAGCTTTGTAACTCTACTCTCTCGACCTGTCTGGAAATTTTCTCTTTCCTTTCTACTTACATATAAGGTTCATGCTAAGAGATGCTGCTAACTAGCTACTGTAATCATCCCTGACATGTGTGTACTCCACTTTTGCTACTAAACAACTGCCTCTCTCTACTTTCACCAAATTTCTTTTTCTTCTAAACAACCACCTCCCTCTCTACTACTCAACTGCCCCTTTTCTTTCAGCAGAATCTTGAATGTATACTTAGTACACACTGCACTTTCCTCCTTTATTTCTTCCACATACTACTAAATCTATACTTCTATCTTTCAAATATTCAGTCTTAGCAGCTACTAACAGAAGACTTACAATTTCAGTTTTTAAATATTTGTTAGCTTATTCCACTGCCTCAGTTCAACTTTATGCTGTACAAATGGCTCTCTAAGCAACTACATATATGTCATGAAGAGTATTCATTTTTTTTCAATTGTATTTTGCTGTATATCAGTATATAATTCTACATTTGTTTTAAATAATCATAAGTTTAATTTTCTTGTATGTAATATGGAGCTTTTCTCCCCTGGCCTCCACTGAAAACGGGCTCCTTGAGCACAGTGGACCTCCCCGGTTATCAAACTAGAAGTAAATAAATAAATTCCGTATGAGTTGACTTGCCTGGCAAAGTGTTAATATTGCTGGTCTTTCCTTGCACTATACTACTCCTTGATGTAGCACCTGCATCCCCATAAACATCTGATTTCACAGCTCAGCTACCATTTGTCAGGTCTGTACATAAAGTTTTCTTAAAAAAATGAATCTTTCATTATTGATTTTTGGTCAGGCTTGCCTTTCTTTGCAATGTCTATCAGTGCACATCTGAAATTTACTTTTTCTTCTCTCATTTGTGACTGCAGTACAACCCCCAAAAATGCTTTTTCTCCTATCAGTCTTCATGATGTTATATTGTCCAATCTATCTGCTTCAGTACAGAAGGACTGGCTACCACAGGGAACACCAAAATTATCAGCTGCATCTCTCCCAGAGGATAAACTCCTCCCTTGACCCCTTGCTTCTGTTTCCAGATCTCATTTTCCACTTCTAGCATCAAGATGTGGATCTGAGCTTGCACCTTATTAAAAAAAGAGTTTTGACTAAAAATGTATTTGTCAGCTATTTAAGGATTTTTTTAAATATATTTTTAGTAGTAGGTGTTATAGTTCACATTTTTCAGGCAGTTTCACTCCCTGGTATGCAAATAGGTGCAAGTCTAGTTGTAATGTCATAACAGCACTTTAGTTCTAAAAAGTTTTGTTACCATACTAAAATTTTTATGGGCAGCTTTGGACAGTTTTTGGGGTTGTCTTCCTTCCCAGTTCTGTCTTCTCCTTTCTTGCAGCTTTGTAGTAACACTTTATTTCTGTTGGCTATGTATGACTATATCAGGTTTATATGAATAGTAATTGCCTTTGCTATTGTTATGGTCACTATTTAATATTTTTTTCACGTGCTTAATTGATGAAATTAAATATTTGTCTCCAGATCAGTGGTAATACAAATGACCTTGTAATTCAAGAAATGTGGCCTCTCTCTTCAGAAAATCCTGCCCCAGGATACCCATAACTTGTGAATGGTGTCTGTGCCTGGATCATTTAAAAGAAGAATGTGAGATCTGTAAAGGCTTCAGAGTATCTACCTGACTTTGAAGGGGCTTCTCCCATCTGACGAAAGTAAGAAAAACTCTGACCAAAAAAAAAAAAAAAGAGAGAGAGAGAGAGAATAACCTAACTCTCTGAAAATTCCCAGGTCAGATTCAACCCTAAAGATAGTTTAGACTCTACCTTTGACTTTTCAGGATTCCTGAAGATAGTTAAGGATCCACTTTTGACTTATGGAGCTTCTCCTTTAGTGGCATCTCAAATGGAAGTGATAGTTATTTCAGGCCTCTCTCCAAGGAAGAGACTTGGCAGCTTCTCCTTGGAGATGGATTTATCTAGATATTTGGACAGCCTTCATCTCTGTCAGTAAGATGACTGAGGTCTGTCTTGAGCCCTTCAACACATAACCACTGGGACAGGATTATATGATGTCGGCCTTGGTAAGACTCAGATTTAGTTGGGTGTCCTCTTGCCCCCCTCTCTTTTTAGTATGGAAAGAGAAGGATCTATTTCACCCTCCTCTCATTCTCCTTCTTGGGCCTAGTTTTGGCACTGAAAGCTTTGGGGAAGAAGATTTTTTGGTCTTGGCTGTATCAGCACTGATAGTTACCTCCATCACCAACACTTTTGGAACCATCAGACTCAACAGCCATTCTTTCATTGCTGAGAACAACTGGTTACCATAGCCTCAGCGTCAAGGCCTTCATGCCTGGGTTTGGTCTCCATCCCCTCAGGGCTGTTCTCTGTATCAGAGTCTTTAGAGTTTGACCCAACTGTGCCAAGCCCAGTCTGTGAACTGGTCATGACTTTAGAACCAAGTGCTGTTGGTGCTCCTTTTTTCAGTGTCCTAACCTTACGCGTTAGTATCTGAGACAGCACTGATATCGCAGATACAGACACATCAGCATTTGAGTTCTTGGAGAAGACCACTGGGCATCCTGCAAGGCTGGTTGTTTCAGAGGATTTACCTTTGACCTCAGCTCTGCCTCATGACACTCCTCTGTTTGGAAACCTCTGTCCAGAATGTGTCCCAGATAGTTGAGAGGTCCACACAGACCCCCACTCACTAGGGAAGATCCTTCCTCAGATAATTTGGATGAGTCTACTTCTTGTGGCTGTAGAAGGAGGAGGTGCAAAAGGAGTCACCTTGACTCCCTAGCCAAGTTTCTTATTCTGTACTCAGCTCTCGATGAAGGGAAGGATTCCTCACAATCCCGTTCAGATGACCCCAAATTTGGGAAGTACTAAAACTGACGAAACAAAAGAGGTCTTGGCCCATAGACCCCACCATCCTGTCCTGATGTGGAGAATCTGCAAGTGGCCTTTTAGACTACCCCCTCCTACATTTTGGGTGGTTCCTTCCATGGACCATGTGATCTGTACGATAGATGTTCATAGGTATATACAAAATCAATAACCACTAGGGCCTTTTTAAGCCTAGCCATGCATCCAAAATGTATTGAACAAGTTTGGTGTCCTAGAGGTTATTTTTAGGTGTATGGGTAAGCTTGGGCATGAGTGATCAAACATTTACAGGTTGCCTCCATCCATTAGAGACATAGGTGACAGACTGGGGTGAATATCTGATATTTCCCATCCACTGGTCCAGGTTATGCTTGAATAGGGTCAGGGAAGAACTCTGCTTCACATGGATAGGAGGCCTTGTCCAGAGAAGGGGTATTCTCTGAAACATATACCTGCCCCCACAACATGTCCCGTTTATGTTACAAGTAAGGTTTAAGTCCCTGCATTGAGAAGTTCTGATGCTGTTTGTTTTGTGGATATGCAAGAGGTCCATCAGATTGGGGTCCCGAGAGACCATGTATGTCAGACATTGATCACCCTCCAAAAGCCTCCAGACAACAAAGTACAGGGATAGGACTTTGAGGCAATCTGCATAGAACATGTTGTTAAAGATGTCTATTATTTTCTTGAGGAACATCTGTGGGTGTACCATTTGTTGCATGTATGTGCCTGGTCAGGTACACACTAAAGAGGGCATTGTACTCAATGATGGGTCTGATGAGGGCCGAGTACAGTGAAATATTGTCTAGTTGTTTTACCTTACCGGTTACATACCCTTGCTTATAAGTTAAGCAACATAGAATGACTGCCTCACTGTCTTAGATGTATGTTGGTTGAAAGCCAGGTTACTGTATACATACATACATCCCCAAATCCCTGACTACTGGGTCTACTCTTAGGGATGTGATATCAGTGAGGTATTTTCCTGGGGTAGCCAACTTTCCAAAGGTAATATATGGTTGTGGAGTGAGTGTAGTGAGAACCTGATATGGCAAGAAACTTGATATGATCTTCTGACTATCCGAGGACAGACTTTATTGAAGTAAAGTCCCCCTTACAGACTAAATTTCGGTAGCAGCAGAAACAAGAAAGGAAGCTTCAGATAAGAGTCCAGTAGTTTATCCACCAGATAGAGGAGACAGAGTTATGGACCACATGGTGAAGTGTACTTTTGCATTAGACACCTTTGCCATCTGTGTTCTTAATTATCTGACACAACAAGAGAACTCTACACTCACTGAAAAGGTTGCCTATCAGTGGTTTTCAATATCAGATTGAGTCACAAGTAACAACAGAATTGACTATCACATTGTTCTCTCTGAAACTGATCTACAGTATAGGCAGTAGAGCAGCCAGAGCTGCTGGGGCAGGTGTTGCTGTGTGACAGCATGCCTGGATCAGATTGTGTGGTTTTGTGGAGAACTTTAAGACATCCTTTGGCTGTACTTGTTTTCATGGACCACCACACTTTGAATCCACTTTGAAGGAAAAGTTGTCCAGAAGTGAACAGGAGGGGGAAAACCTTGTTCACCTACTGGTGTACAATTCTCTGCTCCACATAGGACACATTAGACCTTTTTAAGTTCTTCTTTTAGGAATTTAAAGGGTGCAGAACATTGTGGTATTGCAAATATCAACATCCAAGGAGTCCTTAGACAGAGGTTCCAGCAACCATGGGGGGGTTCTTCAATGGACTGTGCCCAAATGACAATGGAACTTCACAAATTCTGGGATGTTCTTCATTAGATCACTGTTGCAGTAGTTTTTATGTATGGGTAGCATCCTGCCAAGGACACTGTATATCCAGCCAGTCTACAAATCTTCAAGCACCTTCCTCATTCACTGTACATCCACCCTTGGCAGAAATTGATGTGCCAATATAAGAAGTCCACATGGACATGCAAAAACATGGAGATTTTTTGCCTCTCAAAAGGGAGACTGAAGCCTACTGCGCCAAACCAGGTCTTGTCAAAGAGAAAAAGGATATCCCACTCTGGTCAGGGAATAGACTACTCAAGGGAATAGAAGGAGGGTGTTAGTACTACAGCAATGATCTATTTGAACATCTGTTATGGTAAGTTAATGCTACATTCATTGTTAGATCTCTGTTGGAGTAATCTTTGCATAAAGGGACAATTGCCAAAGCTCCAGAACAGAGGATGTATGGAGCAGGATTAATCCCATATGTAGACAATACAACAGTGATTTGTTCGAATATCAACTAATATAGTAAGTTAACTGCACAACTATACTTTCCATGGCCTCTCCCCTGAGAGGTAGTGCCGTCAGGGATCACTTGTCTTGAAAAATAGGTGGGTAAGGAACATCAATAGGCTGTACAGTACTATTTTGGAGACACCTAATCCCTACTATCCATTGCAAAGCATACCTACCTGACAACGGAGATAGCTCGCTTAGATTGCCAAACTTCTTAAAAAGTCCTACCATGCCAGAGAGGATGCTGATTTTTGTAATGGTTCCCAAGAAAACAAGTTGCTAATCTTTAGCTTTTAATTGTGATGCTTCTACTGAACGACTATATTTATTGTGTGTGCCTTAGGTATTTTGTTGTTCTTATTACTAAATGTATATTCTTATTGTACTTAATTTTTTTATAAATTGTCTCTTTGTAATTGATTATGTGTGGAGCTTTTCTCCCTGGGCCTCTACTGAAAATGGACATATATCCAGCTAGACTAGCCCGGTTAACAAATGTAAAATAAAATAAAATAAAAATAAAAATTCATGGGCCTCAGGTCAGCCTTTGATCTTGGTGACCTAAGCCTCTCTGTGATGATAACCAAGTTCTGGATGTTTACTGTGCAAGGTATTCTTCCTTATCTGCAGGAATGGAATTGGATGTGCTCTATATGTGCTCCATAGACCTTCAGGATATCCTGCCTGCATATAAAAATTGCCAAGGCATCCAGGAAGTTCTGTGCTTCCACTTAGGAGATAGTTATTACTAGTTAAGAGCTCTACCATTTGGTCTCACCACAGTCCCTTGGGTGTATAAAAAGTGCATGACCATAGTCACAACTGATATGAAACTAAGAGGAATCAGAATATTCCCATATCTTTGTAAGTGGCTGTGTTAGTCTGTACTATTAGAGTGCCCTTAATAAAGACAAAGGACTACTTACTGCAGCTTTGTCTGTCCTTGGAGTATCAGTGAACACAGCAAGGTCCCAGCTGGAACCATTGCAGACACTGGTCTTTATAGGCAATCACCTGGACAAGCATCTCCAAATTGTTACACTTTTAAAGTTAAACAATTTATTTCCAAACTGCAGTCATTCTGCTTCATCATCCTGCATGTCAGTAACAATCCATGTTAAGTTGTCTATCTCACCTTCGTTTCTTGGTTTCTTGCTTGTTGGGACAGGTAGATATATAAATATATATATATATATATATATATATATATATATATATATATATATATATATATATATATATTTAAACAAAAACCTAGGAGGCCTCTAACTTAAACTGCTTAAATGGCTACCTAGAATAGAAAAGGTTTAACTAAAACACTACAAGGGATAGAGGGGGAGGGGTAGAACTCTCTAATTTAAACGAGTTCTAAGGGAAAACTACAAACACACTAAACAGCAAACTAATTAGCAACTATATTTAAAACAATAAACTACCAGAAAAAAAACCTAATCTGACAGCAAAAAATAGTGCAATAAAACTTATACGAGCCTGTGCCAGTAACAACGAACCTTGCAGCTGAAGCGGCAAACGAGATCTGGGTAGCTAGCACTAGGTATCATCAGATAAGGGGTAGCCTTGAGCCAGTAAACAGCTCTCGAGCTATAGAAGATGGCCGAGTTGGCTCCGATCCCAACAAGCAAGAAAGAAGGCGAGATGAAGACAACTAACATGGAACGTTATGGTAGGTACATAACTTCTTTATCTCATCCCTCACTAGCAAAATATTACTTGAGAGCCCTTCATTGGACCCTCTAAGTTCAGTGGTCTCAGCAAAAGGGATCTATTTATCAAAATCCATCTCATCCTCCACTAGCAAAATATCACTTGACAGCATTTCATTGGACCCTCTGAGTTCACTGGTCCAACCAAAATATCAGTTTGTCAAGAGTGGCTATGCACTTCTCTTGTGTTGGGTGCATATTATCAGTCTGATCAAAGGTTGTCCTTTTGTTTTCTCTCTTCCCTCCATCATGGTCACCATGGACTTATCTGACCTGGAGTGGGAGTGTCCTTGTTTTAGGGGAGATTGTCCAAGATATGTATACTCAGCAGGAAGCCGATTTGCACATCAGAGTACTGGAGATGAGGCTGTTTTTCCTAGCATCACAGGCCTTTCAAGACTGCCTTTTCTGGGGTGTTAAAGCTGTACACACAGATAATATGACAATGGTGTGGTATATCATAGGATTCTAGGGCCTTTGCAAGCCTAACCAAGTAAAGTACAACCCCTGTTCCCAAGAATATGAAGGTATTAAGTGGAACTAAGTCAACAGCCACTGCCCCTCTACAAAAGGGACACAGGTGAAACTCCCGGGATAAATTTGCAGTTTCCCTTCCAGACATCCAAATTACACTTAAATAGGCTCAGTAAGGGTCTCTGCTTCACCTGAATTGGAAGTTTGTTCCAGAGGAGAGGTAACCTCTGTGAAACGTATGTGTCTCTCCAGCAAATCCTTTTGATGTTGCAAACTAGGTTGAGTTCCCTAGAGCGAGTGCATTTTATACCATTTGATTTATGAATGTGCAGCATTTCCATTAGAGCAGGATCTGAAATTGCTTTATATACAAGGCAGAGGTCACCGCTGACTAGTCTATAAGATTTCAGTTTGTCAACGTATGGCATATGCTGAAGATCCTGAATTTTCTTTGTAAGAAACCTTCAAGGTCTTTCCACTTGCTGCAGGTGCCTGGTAAGGTACATACCAAAGGTAGCATTGTACTCTATTACTGGACTGATAAGTAAGGAGTACAGGGTGTTGTAACCTCTTTTGTTCTGGATGCACTGCCCTTACTTATGAGGTGGGCAACATAGAAAGCTTTTCTTACCACTGTGGAGATGTGGTGGTCAAAGGAAAGGTTGCTGTCAACCTGTGTGCCCAAATCTCTCACCACTGCTTGTGTGCTTAGGGTGTTGTTATTAATGTGGTAATCTGCAGGGATATTGTCCTTAATGAAGGGGATGATAATGTATTTTTTGCATTGAGTTTTAGCCCATGACTTTGGCACCAGTTATTTGTCTAAGTCCCTCTTGTAGGATGTCGACATTGTTTAGGGACTCTATGACTGCACCCAGTTTGCAATCATCAGCAAACTTTGTTAGCCGTAGGCCTTTTGTTTTAGCCTGTACATCTCAGAAGTAGATTCCAGAAAATAGGGGCCCCAGCACAGATCCCTTTGGAACTCCACTGGTTATGGGTCTGCTGGTAGACGGCGAGTCACCTATTTTTGACTGTGTGCATTCTATTGGTGAGCCAGTTTGCAACTCACCTGACAATGTATGGGCTGATCTCCAGCTGGGTGGGTTTATCAATGATGCCTGAGTGGGGAAAAATGTCAAAGGCCTTGGCCAGGTCCAGGTAGGCCATATGCACTGATTTGCCTTCATCCAGGGCTTTGGTGACTGTCTCAAAGAAGACCACCGAGTTCAAGAGGCAAGATCTCCTTTAACAAAGCCAAACTGGGTTGGGTCGAGCATTTGGAGGTCTCCTATATCTTTGTTGATTAAGGTCCATGATTATTGTTTTCATAGCCTTGCAGATTAGGCTGGTCAGGCTTATGAGTCTACACTTTCTAGGGTTTGTGGAGGTGTCTCCTTTGTGTAACAGGATGACTATTACTGTTTTCCATTCAGCAGGTACAAAACCAGTGCTTAGATTGTGGTTATAAAGAGTACCCAGTGGTGCAGCTAGTTCCTGTTTTAATCCATTTAGAACACAGCCTGGGATATTATCAGGTCCCTTAGAGGGTGTGTTTTTGGCTTTGGAGAGACCGTTTATGACCTGCTCTTTGGAGATACTAGGTTGAGGGTAGGTTGTAGGGATGCTTTAGGGGATATGCGGTGGGTTTTCACTGAACCCGTCAGCTAGCAGGTTGGCTATTTCTGTGGGTTAAATATATATGGTGCCATTAACGACCAGTTCTGTGCAGATGTGGGTTTTTCTTTTAACGTTTCTTATGTAGCTAAAGAAGGCCTTATGGTTATCCTTAGTGAAACAGTTAGCTTTAGAATGCCTTACAAGGTGTCTTATTTGTTTAAGCCGAGGAAGAAATGCTTACAATTCAGAATACCATTCCTTCCTGCTCTTGGACAGCAGTTTCTTTCTCTTATTGTATAACCAATTAATGGTGGATGTCCACCAGGTGGGCTTGTTCTTTTTTGAGCATCTTGTTTTGATCCTGTCAGGTACAGCTGAGTCAATACATTTGTACAGATGCTTATACAAGACATTGGTGTAAATCCCAGTATAGGTGTCCATACTATCACTGAGGGCAGGGGCCTTGAAGCTATTAATGCCATTACGTATTAGGTTGTAATTGGTTTTGTAGAAGTTTTTTAGTGTAGTTGCTGCTATTGGGGAGGTGGGGTCATATGTTATTGTTACTTCTAATGAGACTGATTTATGAACAGACCTCACTAGGAAGGACCACATACATGAGGTGGTGCAGTGATCACCCATGTTAGTGAGCACCATATCCAGAATGTTTGTGCCCCTTGTGGGGTGTCAATTAACTGGTCTAGGGCATTGGAGTTGATGAAGTCCAAGAACCTTTGGGCAAGTGTGTTGGTACATGTGTAATTTACCAGATCTATGGATGGGTAGTTAAAGCCACCTAAAACCAGGGTGTTTGCTTTTGTCTGGAGTGCTTCAAGTAGATCCAAGTATGCAATGTGGGTATCCTGGTTCATGGAGGGGGTTCTACAACTGGCAGTAACTTGGAGAGGGGTCTCGTCTACAGTCAGTTGGACCTGCATTAGCTCAAGGGAATTGTTTTGTTTAACCAATATAGAGGTGTATTTATCTCTGAATACTGAAACTCCACCTCCTTTAGTTCTCGCACTTTGTTTGTTGTCTGAATGTGTGGAAAGCATTGTAACCCATTATGGCCAGGGTGCTTTCCACTGCCTTAAATATACCAGCAGCTTCTAAGATGAAGGCTGCATCCAGTGAGTGCAGTTTTAGGTTTAGACTCCTAGCGTTTAGCAGCATAACCTTGAGGTTGCTTTTTGGAGGTATTTTTATGTCTGGAATTTTGTTGTTGTGACATTGTCAAAAAAAAAAAGGCACTATGGGAGAGGCAAGAGCCTTAGCCAGTAACTGAAATCCCAGAGGTGACAGGTGAAGACTATCTCTGGCAAAACAGCATGATCTAGCCACCATGTCATCCCAGGTTGACAGGTACTGGATCCCCTTAGAATGACACCAGAAACTAAGCCAGTTGTTGTCAATCGTTTTTTTGTTTATATTGTGGTATCATCTTAGGTGAGGGTAATATGCTGCCCAAGACTAGGGACATACCTGTTTGAGACACATATTCAGAGATCTTAGTCATGTCTCTCTTCATATAGTCCAGTGAGGTACGTCTCAAGTCATTCACACCAGTATGAACTATGACAGAGTCATAACGGTACTTGTTGTGGAGAGACTTGAATGCTTGAACACTTGATCCTGGCATCTAACGGACAGTTGACTGTAACCTTCTCCTTGCCCAACCTGGTGAGTGGAACATCTGTGTATCTCACTGTAGAGTTGCCTCTGACCAAAAAATTTGATTTGGATGTGCTTTGGGCTTGTTTGGTGAGACACTTGTGTTTGTGGTTTTATGTGTATTGAGTGCAGTAGTTACTATATTAGGTTTAGCATGTTTGTCTCTGGTGTTTAGGTAAATTTCTGGTGAGTACCTCCACATATGATGGTTTATGTGTTGAGAGTTTGGTTTGTGCAGGAGGTGTAGTATTTGGGCTGGCAACCTGTTCAGTGTCACTGTTCTGTAAATGAGAGAGTAAGGATTCCAAATTCTTTGTATATATGCATCTCTCACAAGTTGAAATTGAATGGTTTAGGAGTAGTGGGTTGTTGATGTACATGAGGCAATTGCTACACTGCCTCAGGATACCCATGTCAATCAGGCTGGCAGGAGAAATGAAGGAGAACTAACCATCTATAATACTAGATGCAAATTTGCTTACTTTATTGGGGAAGGATATGGTTTAATTGGGGACTTAATGCTGGGTCTATACTTTTGGGGTTCTCAAGGGGTAAGAGACTGTTAGGGATTAGGAGATTTCAGTTAAAGTGGCAAATGCTGTAGAAAGCCGAGCTGAGGTGGTTTCCTAGCAGCTAAGCACAATTTAAGGGACTCCTCAGTTGGAGCACAGGCAGCTTTTAAGGGAAAATAAATTTATTTTAGCTGATGCGTCTATTATCACCAACAGTTACCTCCACTGCATGATGCTGCGAGAAGGTGCGCTAATTGCAAACAGATGCCTCAGATTGCTCAGATGAAGGTAGAGCAGTGGCTGGTCACTAAACTCTATGGAGCTGTGTTAAAACAGGTGCAAACCTGCTCAAACGTGGGGCTTGTGTAACAACTGTGAGAACCTTTTTTTAAAACAAGTTAAGCAATTTTCAAACAAGCTGACCAAAGGAAATGCTCAGTAGTGAGCCTTATTCTAACAATCCTCCAACTCTGATGGGTTGTTTGCTACATTCTTCTGCCACAAGGGTACAAGGGCTCTCTTAATGTAAGATGACTGGTTTTAGTGCTCATCTAATGCAAAACAGTCTAGATTCAGCACATCTGAATCTAGCCTGTGCTATAAAATACACAGGTAATAGAAAATACAAAGTGCAGGGCAAACAGTTGAAAGAATGAAACAGCAAAACAGTAAAAATGGCTAAAAAAACAGTTAAATGTAGGTGGCAATTCAGTAATACACAGTTTAAAAGTGCAGTACAGTGAATAAATATACTTATTTCTCTGTAGATTTCAAAGGATGCCTTGGATTTCATTTGGATTCACTCCAGAGATCAGAGAGATCACACCAATCCAAGTGCAGCACTGGTAAACTGAGCACAGGCCCTTGCAAATGTGCTGCCTAAATACAAGCTAAGTAAAGCAAAAGCAAACAAGAACCCCATGACAGGAAGCCATGAGGATTTGGGAGTGGTCACTGCTCCCACCACTTTCTTGGAGCAATGCACATTCCAAGCTGAGCCAACTACCTAGTAGGTAGGCTCACCAGATGCATTCTTAAGTCTAAAGAGTGGTCTCTAAACCTTTATGTAGCATGGATGGTATTGTGCTGCAGTAGAAGGCATTGCTGCAGCATCTTTACATCCCTGTCTAACATCAAGTGCAGCAACTTTTCTTCTAGTCTGCCAGTGGTGAGCAAGGCTTCTATATGCCTTTCCACTCCTATCCTTCATGATGAAATTTCTGCTGAAAACAAAGTTGTGAAGAGTCTCAGTAATCCACATAGCCCCCTTTTGTTCTTGACAAGTATGACTTATCTGCATTAGCCCCACGTCAATAAGATACTTCTACTTCTTGATCCACTTCCAGATTTCCTCTCTCATCTATCCCACAGGCCTCATCTGGACATTCATTCACTTATATTAACTGCATGGACAAAGAGCCTGCATACCTATTTATGATGGTCCAGAGCCTTACTGCATCTTAGAAGCCATGCTTGAGAAAGCTGTACAAGTGTAAATGGAAAAAAATGTTTCCATTTGGAAAACACAACATGGCTTAGATCCCTTCACTGCTTTAGGTATGTAATTTTTGTCTAAACTATTTGATGCCATTTCTAGTGTCTCCACTGTAAGACTTTACCTGGCAGCCATACCTGGCTTTCATCAAGGGTTTAACTCTTCTCCCTTGCAGCACATAAAGTCTTAAAAGCTGTTTTATGAGGCACCTTTCTCTAAACCACCTATTAATGAACATGTTTCTCCATGGGATCTCAGTTTTATGATATACGAACCTATCTATTCCTGTTTAACCAGCCAGTTCAGTTGACCACAAATTAGTTTCATAAACAATGCACTTCCTCATGTCTATTCCATCAGCAAGGAGTGTCTCAGAACTGTGAGCTTATTCCTGTCGACCTTATTTGATTTTACATAAGGATAGGATCTCCCTCCATGTGATTCCATCTTTCATGACAAAAGAAGCTTCAGAGTCCAACATTAACCAGTCTACCAGTTTGCCCATGTGTTTC
This sequence comes from Protopterus annectens, assembly GCF_019279795.1. Classification (NCBI taxonomy): domain Eukaryota; kingdom Metazoa; phylum Chordata; order Ceratodontiformes; family Protopteridae; genus Protopterus; species Protopterus annectens. The sequence continues at coordinate 213,476,239 of NC_056733.1, read as the reverse complement.
CCACAATAATCATAGGTTCACATGAGATTTACTAGGCTAATGGCTTAAGGGTCCTTACAAGCCTAGCCTGTATAACCCTATTTTACCCAATATATGGTCCCTAAGGGCAAGAGAATGGTATAGATTTTTGCTTGTGCATTGAGTATCTTACAGATTGCCCTTGTCCATAAGGCACACATGCACTATCCAAGGTGTGAATTTGTGATTCCCCATCCATTAATCCAAATTGCATATGAAGAGGGCCAGAGCAGGGCTCTGCTTAATGTGAATAGGAAGCCTGTTCCAAAGGAAGGGGTAATCTATGAGATACATATCTTGTCTCTCCAGCATGTTTTGTTTGAGTTGCTGACTTAAGTTTAAAATCCTAGATTGGGTGACTCTCATGCTCTTTTACTTGTGGATGGTGTAGCATCTCCATCAGGACGGGAATGTAGATGGGTGAGTGCCTTTTAGGTCAGGCATAGGTCATCCTTTAATTGGTAAGAAACAGAGTAAAGGGATAGGGCTTTTAGTCTGTCCATATAGTTCATATTGTTTACACCCTTTATTTTCTTTGTGAGAAACCTCTGAGGTTGCTCTAGCTGCTATAAGTGCCTAGTCAAGTACATACCAAATGGCACATTGTACTTGATTACTGGTCTAATGTGAGCTGAGTACAGTGGGACTATAGAATCTGGATGCATACCTTTACTTACAAGTTCTGCTACGTAAAAGGATTTCCTCTACTGTGAACACATGGCAATTAAAGTTCAGGCTATCTATCTGTGTACCTAGATCTCTCCCCTGTGAGTCTACTCTAAGGGTTGTGATATTGATGTTGTAATTTGCAGGGGTATTTGACTTCCCAAAAGGTATGATAATGCATTTTTTGCATTTACTTTTTGTCCATGGTTTGGGCACCAATCATTTGTCTGATCCAGACCCTCCTAAAGGGTATCTATATTGCTGGGAGATTCAATGACTGCCCCTAGCTTGCAGTCATTTGCAAACGTTGTCATTCATATACCTTCCACATTAGCCTTGACTTCAGAGAAATATATTCCAAAAAGGAGTGGTCCCTTGACTTCAGAGAAATATATTCCAAAAAGGAGTGGTCCCAATACTGAGTCCTGTAGTACACCACTAGTAACTGGCTTCTTGCTGGATGTGGATTCACACATTTTAACCAAGTGTGTCCTGTCTGTGAGTCACCCGGTTAGCAATCTGGTGACACAGGGGTTTATGTCCAGTTTTATGAATTTTCTATAATACCTGAGTGAGGAATTGTGTCAAATGCTTTGGCCAGTTTGAGGTAGGTATGTGCTGTTTTATCCTCATCCATGGCTTTAGCAACTTTCTCAAAGAAATCCACCAGACTCAGTAGGCATGAGCTGCCCTTGACAAAGCCAAATTGGGTTGGCTCCAGTGTTTAGAGGTTTCCTATGTCATTATTTATCAGGTCCATGATTTTTCTTCCCATGGCTTTACATATAAGACTAATCAAACTTATGGGTCTGTAATTTTCTGGGTCAGTAGATGGTCCCCCGTTATGCAGAGGGATGATTGCTGCTGTCCTTCATTCTAACAGGACAAATCCAGTCAGGAGGCTGTGGTTATATAGAGATCCTAATGGGCCTGATAAGTCCTGATTTAAGCTGTTTAAGAGGTAACTTTACATAGTGTCAGGCCCCATTGAAGCAGTGTTTTTAGCTTTAGAGAGCGCAGTGGCGTCCTGTTCTTTAGTGATAATTGTTAGTGTAGTGGTGGAGGGTATTTCTTGGGGATGAACTGGGGTGATGGGGAGGTGAAATTTGAGCTGAATTTGTTGAATTTGCTGGCCAGCAGATTACTATGTCTTCTGGCTGACTATAGGAGAAGCCATCTACAACTAATTCCGCACGTTGTTGGAAGTTACTTAAGATTGCAGACATAACTGAAAAATGGCTAATGGTTATCCTTAACTTTGTAGACTATTTTACCTTAAAGTCTGTTTTCAGTGACTTAACTAGTTCCCTGATTTTCTTGTTTGGACTAATGAGGGGCTTCTTGCTCTGTTGTGCACATTCCCTCTTACTTCTTGACAGGATTTTCTTTCTTTTGTTGCACAACCTATTAATACCAGGGTGGCTTTTTTTTGCAGTTTGACCTGGGTTTATTTCGGTCTGGTACTATTGTTTCTATGCAGTTGTTTATATGGTCATACAGGGCTTTTGTGTATGGCTCTGCATAGCTTTCTGTGTTTTCTAGATTTGGCAGAGCTTGGAAACTGGCTATGCCAACCCTTGATAGGGGTTAATGTACCTTAGAGAAGTTAAGTGGGGGAGCTAGTTTTACCTTTATTTAAAGGGAAACTGTTTTGTGATCAGATCTTGCCAGTGAGGACATCACACTGGGAGTGCAGCACTCTCCTTTATTTGTGAGTATCAGATCTAGAATATGTGTTCCCCTAGTGGAAGCACAGATTAGCTGCTCCAGGGCATTTAAATTTACAAAGTCAAGAAATCTTTGGGTCTGCATGTTAGTGGTCATGTATGCCTCCCAATTAATGGAGGGGTAGTTAAAATTATCCATGTGTATGGTATTGGGCTGGATGTTGAGTGATTCTAGTAACTTCAGGTATGTAGTATGAGTTTCCTAGTTCATAGTGGGAGGACCTGTAGCTAGCAAGAATATGATGATGGATTTTTCCCATGGCTAGTTGGACATGGAGTAACTCAAGCATGTCACATTGTGTGACCAGCTTTAAGGAATGCTGATGTCTTATGTAGATAGATATACCTCTGCCTTTTGCTCTTTAATGTTGGGTGGGTGATCAGAAAGTATGAAAGGCATTATAGCCATGCACAACTGGAGTGCTTTCCTTGGCTTTGAATCATATGTCAGCATCTGCACAGATGTCAGCTTTCTCCAGGGTGAGGGGAACTTCCAGGAAATGCAGTTTCTTGTAGAAGCTCCTAGCTTTGAGTAGTAACACCTTTAGCTTGTCCTGAGTAGCTTTTGTCATGTTGGAAGGTTTGTCTGTTTGGCAATGCCTAAAAAAAGTCACTAGAGGTGGATAATGATTTGGCCAATATCCAAAAGCCTAGAGGTGACAGGTGAGGTCTATCTCTGGCAAAGCATCGTGGCCTATCAACCATGTTCTCTCAGGCTAATGACACCAGTAGCTATGTCAATTGTTAAAGTTGAACATTTTCTGTTGCTATTGTGGCATTATCCTTGGAGACAGTAGAATGCTGCTCAATGCTAGGCTCATACCTGCCTGTTTTACATATTATGAGGACTCAGTCATGTCTCTCTTCAAATAGTCCAAGGAGGTACATCTCTGGTCATTCATGCCCACATGGAGTATGACTGAGTCATACTAGTACTTAGGGGTAAGTGATTTGAGTGGTTGCATGATCTGGCGAATCCTGACTCCTGACAGGCAACTAACTGTAAACTTCCCCTTATCCAGCCTAGTAAGAGGGACCTAAGCGTGTCTCACAATGGAGTCTGCTATAACCAAAATATTTGGTCATGGAGTGTTTAGCCTTATGGGCTTGGTAGTTGAGGCATACTGAGATGTGGCTTTATGTGTTGTGATGGGAGTTGTCTTGTTTGTGTACATGTGAAGTTTCTGAGGACTGCACCTGAGAGGACTTTGAGATTTGGCTAAGTTGCTTGTGAGCACCTCTGCATATGTCTGTCTATGTATGCGCAGGACAAAGGCAGATACTCATGAATAAAAACTAGATTGGGGGTCTTCCAAGATTTGATTCATCTGTGGGGAATTCCTCAAGCAGACATATTTGCCTTCCCTCTAAACAGTCAGCTGGCAAGATTCTGCTCCAGGACTTCATGCAAGAAGGCCTGAAAGACAGATGCCTTTTCTTCTCCTTGGACAGGAATTTTCCTGTATGCTTTTCCACTGCTATCCAAGGTACTTCTGATTCAGAAGGAATATCCCCAGGATTATTGCTGTGACTATCTTCTGGCTCAGGCAACAGTAGTTCTTTCTTTTAAAAATGATCAGGAGCAATTAGCACAAGCTTCCTCACTAGCTGGATCTACTCATACAAGATCAGGGGTGTTTAATACACTCCAACGCCAATCAACTTTAATTGATGGATGATAGGGTATTAATTCCCTTTAGGCATCTGTTGACTGAGGATGTGCAGCAGGTACTAATGGAGTTACAAAAGCCTGCTAGTAGAAAATCATATGTTAGCAAATGGAAAATATTTTCTAGCTGGTGCCAATAACATAAAAACATAACTAGAACCCATTTAGGGCTAGCTGTTCATTGGTTTTGCAATATTTGTGCAAGTTACTGTCCTATGGCCTTTCTTACACCTCCATCAAGGTTCATTTATCAGCCATTTCAGCATGTCTGACCACAGAGCCTCCTTTTGCAATGCATTCTCATGTTAAAATGTTTTTGAATGGGATTTTGCATGAGAGGCCTCCAAAACAACTGATGCCCCTTCCTTGGGATATTAATTTTCTTTTAGAGAAGGTAGCACTTGCCCCATTTGAACCAGCTAACCTAGCTGACTTGAGGTTCTTAACATTAAAAAAACAGGTTTATTGATTGATCTGACCTCTGCAAGAATGGAATTTGAGCTGCAAATATTGAGGCAATGTTACAACTGCCTCATGTACACAGAAAATCCTCTCCTTCTCCCACAAAACACAAATACATGCGAGAGATGCAACTATACGGCCAAACTGGAGGCTGAGCTCTCTCAACATAGGACTGGCAAGACCAGACAGGAGGAGAAGGTAACCACACACAATACATACCCAGTCACACATGGTACCATCACAACTTCAAATCATACACATACTCACACAAAGACATACTCGGAGGCTCTGATCAAAAATTTACCAAAACAGCAGAGGCCACCAAAGCAGACACCCAAACAACTACCACCTCACGACCCAACACATGCAACACATAGACCACACAGTCAGAGTGTCAAACAGTCACAGCCCTTAAGGCCAAACAAAATGCCAGACACACTTGTCATTGGTGATTCCATAGTCAGACACACTGACGCCCCGCTCACCAGACTGAGTAAAGAGAAGGTCACAGTAAGCTGCCTGTCAGGCGCTAGAATCCGCCACATAACGCAAGCACTCAGGTCTCTCAACAGCAGGTACAAGTACGACTCAGTCATTGTCCACGCTGGTGTCAACGACCTGAGACGACTACATGAAAAGGGACATCGAGGAGCTCTCTGATTATGTAGCCCAGGCAGGTATGACCCTGACCTTGAGCAGTATCCTACCTTCACCTAGAATGATGCCACAATACAGTGATAAGATGATCAGCTTTAATAATTGGCTTAAATTCTGGTGTCATTCAAAGATCCAATGTCTGTCTGCCTGGGATGACATGCTGGACAAGCCACGCTGGGGACGGCTTGCACCTGTCACCCTGGGCTTCCGGATATTGGCAAAGGCTCTTGCCACCCCATAGTGCCTTTTTAGGCAAGGCTCAAATTCTAAACCTACCACCCTAGAACACCAAAAGGAAAAAACTAAGGGTAATGCTGCTCAATGCCAGAAGTCTCAATCTCAAGATGCAAGGCCCTTCTCAATATGGAGAACATCGATGTCTGTGCTGTGACAGAAACCTGGTTCAAGGCTCCTGAGAGCACCCCAGCACTAACAGGTTTCACCTCATATCATGGCCCCAAAATCCGGACAACACCAAGAAAGGAGGGGGTGTCCATATTCATAAAGGACACCCACACCTCAAGGTTGGTGGCAACGCATGATGCATCGGAGACCATCCAGGTGCAATTAACCATAGGCAAGACTGCTCTGCAATTTGTAGCATGTTACAGGCCACCCTCTCAAACTCAGGAACCTCACATGGCCTTCCTGAAAACATTGGAGGGATAAATGTATCTCCAAACACCATCATACTAGGTGACTTTAACTACCCTAATATAGACTGGGAACACTACTCAAGCCCGAACACTCTAACCCAAAGATTCCTGGAGTTCATAAACTCAAATGCCATGGAACAACTAGTCACCATCCCCACAAGAGGAGAAAACATACTTGATCTCATCATCACGAACATGGGATCAAAATGTTCAACACCGAAGTATACCCCTCACTGGTGAGATCAGATCATAAACTAATCTCGCTGGAGGTCCTCAAAAGACCACAGTGAAAAACTTCTCAAAAGCCGATTTCACACTTCTAAAAACTAGTGTGGTCTCCTTTAAGGCCCCTGAGCCAGTGGTAAACATTACTCAAACCGCTGAATCACTTACAAATGCCTTCTACCAGCACCTACAGGACTGCATGGATCAGGCAATCCCAAACAAAACTAAGACTCTCTGTACCAAAGGCAAGCGTCCAGTCTGGTGGACCCCAGCCATAAACAAGCTCTACAACAAAAGGAGGAAGCTACTACAAGATAGAGCAAAATCCTTGAAAGGTAAGACACCTTTGATCATTATAAGTAAAAAACTAAGAGCTCTCATAAAATCATCCAAGGCAAATTTTGAGAGAAAAATCGCCAAGGACTCTAAAGAGAATCATAAGGCTTTCTTTAGCTATGTTAGAAACCTAGGTGGAAACTCCCAGATATGCTCAGAATTAGTTCAAAATGATGTGAAAATTACTGAACCTACACACATTGCCAACATACTGGCTGACAGGTTCAGTGCAAACTTCTCCCCTCCCCAAAAGGAGAGAGATATCTATTCCAGAGGATTGTAGCCCCCAAACATCTCCAATGCCCAGGTGAGAACTGCCTCACTAAGGCAAAACACAGCATCCATGGGACCGATGGTGTCCCCGGCTGTGTGCTTCATGAACTCAATGAGGAATTAAACCCACAGTTAGGACAGCTGTTTAATCTTAGCCTCACCTCAGGATCACGTGCCAAAGGAGTGGCGCACTGTGGTCCCACTTCATAAGGGCGGTGCCTCCACAGACCCTGGAAATTACCCATTAGCTTGACAAGCCTTATCTGCAAAGCCATGGAGAGGATCATAATGGAACTCATAAATAAAGACATAGGGAACTTGCAGACTTTGGATCCAACTCAGTTTGGCTTTGTCAAAGGCAGATCCTGCCTCTTAAACTTGGTTGACTTTTTCGAGACAGTCACCAAGGCCATTGATGAGGGAAAGGCAGTCCATACAGCCTACCTCGACCTGGCAAAGGCCTTCACACAATACCCCACTCAGGTATCATCGAAAAACTCATCAGCTTGAATGTAAACCCATACATCACAAGATGGGTTGCAAACTGGCTAAGTGACAGAACCCACAGGGTCAGAGTTGCTGGAGCCATGTCAGACTCAAAGCCTGTCACAAGTGGTGTCCCACAGGGCTCAGTCCTGGGTCCACTCTTGTTCGGCATCTACTTTTCTGAAGTACAAGCAAACACAGGAGGGTTATGGCTGACAAAGTTTGCAGATGACTGCAAACTGGGCCATAGTCGAAAACACATCTGACACAGATATCCTCCAGAAGGGCCTCACAGAAATGGATAAATGGTGCCAGAGCCATGGCCTGAAGTTAAACGCCAAAAAATGCATAGTCATACCCTTTGGGAAAAACAACTAGCTACCATATAGGTGGCAATCCACTGAGCACAGAAAAAGTCATCAGAGATCTGGGGACCCAGGTTGACAGTAGCCTTGACACTCATGTTGCTAAAGTAGTTAGGAAAACCTTCTATATCACCCACCTGATCATGAAGGGATTCACATCTAGATCAAGGGAGGTCATCGTCCCCCTGTACTCATCACTTATCAGACCTATGATTGAGTACAATGCCCCGTTCGGAATGTATCTGACCAGACACCTGCTGCAGCATGAAAGGCCCCAAAAGTTCCTCACCAAAAGGATAAAGGGTCTCAAAAATATGTCTTATGCTGCCCGACTGAAAGAACTCCAGCTCTATTCAGTCTCATACCGCTTGCTCAGAGGTGACCTGTGCCTGACATATAAGGCCATGTCAAACCCAGATTTGATGAATATGCTTCACCTCAAAAATCTAGATCCCTCAGAACCACAAGGGCGGAGACTTAAACCTTGACACGGTTATAAATAGAACGTGCTGGAGGGACAGATTCATCACCCAGAGACTCCCTATGCTGTGGAACAAAATCCCGGTACATGTGAGGCAGAGCACCTCTCTGGTCTTGTTCAAGAGGAATCTTGACCAATGGATGGGAGATTGCAGATATACCCCAGGGATTACACTGCTTGACAGAGGCACAGCAAAATGATAGGCATAGTTTTTATTCAAACTAAAGGGGTGGCGAAAGCCACATAACTATGGGCTAGGCTTATAAATGCCCTTGGGCAGATAGCCTAGTATGAACCTATGAACCTATGAACCTCTTAAGGAGAGTCAACCTCATCCCGTTTTCCATAGGAACAGAGTTTATTTGAGAATTATTCCTTCTTTTATGCTTAAAGTGGTATCTGAGTTTACTTTAAGTCAAAATATCCATCTCCCTGTTTTAATTCCTGAACCTAGGAATGAGGGAGAAAGGATACTCCATACACTGGATATCCACAGGTAACTCTGGTACTATCTTTACAGAATGAAATCTTTCAGATCTTAGGATCAGTTGCTCTTTTCTTGTGAAGGTAAGAAGATAGAACAACCTGTGTCAAAGCATGCTATTTCCAAATTGTTGTCTTGGCTATTATCTTTTGCTATATTCTCCACAACAAAACTATTCCAAGCAGGGTCAAGGCCCACTCGACCAGGGCCTTGATTTCATCCATGGCTTTTTGTAAAGGGTTGGATGCTAGAAGTATTCCAGAAGCAGCAACTTGGTCCTCTGTGCATACTTTTACAAAGCACCATAAGCATGATTCGTTCTCTAGATCTAGATCAGGCTTTGCTAAGACCATTCTCCAGTCTCCAGGGGCTCTTGGATTCTTCTACCTAGGCTACAGCTGCAGTGATCAGTATGAAGAACATTCTTGCCAGGGTATAGACTTTTATTTTTTTGTTGTTGGCATGAAAGCTGTGAAGACCTTGGCTCCCAAATCTGTCTTTTTATTCAAGCTGATTAACTGGACACATGAAAGTTACCCTGAAGCTTTGGAAGGATATAACCCATACAGCTTAAACTACTGCAGCAGTGATCATGTGAACATCTATTGTTACCTGTACTTTTTATTTGACTATGCTTTGCAAGGCTTTGTGGTCTCTTTCTGCCTGACCTTTAACATAGGCAAATTCATTGAGTTTCTTGTATCCATACACTTTATGCTAGCAGTTCCTTTTTCATTTAAACATCTCTTTTGTGTATCTGTAACTGCTTTTGAACAACAGGCGACTGGTCTATTTTCTTTTAGGATCACACCTTCTGTACCATTTTATCTGGTGTCTACTTAAACTGCCACTGTTTTTTCATAGTACTTTAATATTGGAGCATTTTAAGTAGTTTGCTGAACATACCCTACTGTTTACTGCCCCTAGCTCCATTTCTAAGTTACAACTTGCTCTAATGGGCTTTCTTAGAGGCAGTGGGACAGTGGTGCATTGGATAGTGTTGTCGCCTTACAGCAAGAGATTCCGTAGTTTGATTCTCAACTGAGATTACTTCTCTGCATGTCCTCCCTGTGTTTGCTTGGGTTTCCTCTGGGTGCTCCAGTTTCCTCCCGCATTCCAAAGACATGCAGTAGATTAATTGGACACTCTAAATTGACCACAGGTGTGAACGTGCATATGAGTGTGTGGTGTGAAAGAACTACTGCTGCAGGGCTAGCCACCCAGTGGTGTAAACCTTGGTTCTAGATGAAATGGGAAAAAGCAGTTGTAGATGGATTGCAGTTATCCAAGACATATCCAGTAAATATTTGCAAAATATAAAATAATAAAAAGTACTGAACCACCATGGCAAAATTAAAACAACAAAACTAAAAAAGTAAGCACTTTTGCGATATTCACATCGCTTCATAAGACTAATGATTGCAAGAAACAGGAGCAATTTATATGCAGAGACATGATGGCTTTGTTACAAAATCATTCTAGCTTTGCCAGCAGTGTGACTTGCAGGTTACTGAAAATGAGGACGCATTCATTAAAGAAGGCAGTAACTAAGCAGATACTATACGTTTTCTGGATTCGTCAGTGAAGAATGATTTTTATTATGTATAAATAACCTAGTTTCTAAATTCAACAATGCGCCCTACATCCCTTGGGCAGAAAGCCGGCAAAATTGCCATATCTCTGACCTGCATATTCAGTCTGTCTCTTAAAACAGGAATAGTGCCCCACTACCAAAGTGTCCTTTTCCAAAATCTCAGAGAGACTTTAGACCCATCTCCAATCTGTGTCCACTCACTAAAATCTTTGGAAAAAAAACTTACAAATGCTTAAACACAACACAGGTTATGGTCTACTTTATGACAAACAACACAGCTTCACAAGCACCTTTAGCACTACTAAAACCCTTCTAACAGTCACTGACTCCATGTATTGCAACATGAATGCAGGTCTTATCACTGCTGGTATCTTTGTTGACATGACAGGTGATTTAGAAACTGTAAATCCCCATATACTCATTACCAAATTACAAAGATTTAACTTTGGTCAAAATGCTTTTACATACTTCCAAAGTTATTTATGTTTGCTTGTGTCTTTCGGCTTTTCCCAGTTAGGGGTCGCCGCAGCAGAACTCCGGTCCGCTAATGATTGGCAGCAGAGTTTTACGTGCTGGCTTGCCGGGCCTAACGCACATCCTTCAACAAAGGAACGCCCGTTCACACGTCGCCACACAGAAGACTCTCTAACTGAGAATCAAACGGGCAATGTCTAACTGTGAGGCGACAACGCTACCGCAGCACCACAACTGCAGTAAATAGAACATTTCAGGTCCATGCTATTAGCTTCTTTTTGTCAATAGGTACCCTTAACACTGGTGTCCCTAAAGCTCAGTGTTGGGCCCCCTACTGTTCTCTTTGTTTATGAACGACTTTAGCGAGGACCTCCCAAAATTAAATGCTGCACATCTGATGTTGTCCTTTTCATTCTTCTTCACCACTGGGTCTAGGAGCCGATCCTCAGATGCGACTTGGACGCATTATTCAAGACTTCTGATCCGTGCCTCATGCTGCTCCCTTTATCCATAACTCCCTAGGGCATTCCCAACTCCCCAGATCCCGTTTGCCACCATTCTAGTCAGGTGGAAGATCTGACCTCTTGTTAGAGAATATAAACATGAGTGCCTTTTTCACCTTTTGGTGAATTTTTTTTCTAATTCTTTCTTGATAATAGTTGACATTGTTAGCTCCTCCCTTTTCGGGGACTTTGTAGTTTTATTTTTATAGTATATTCATAATAATTGTTTATTAGACTTTAGTTTTATTTTTATAGTGTTTTCATAGTAATTGTTATTTATTAGGTTTTAGTTTTATAGTTGTTATATATAGAATTTAGTAATTGTAGATAGAATTTAGGAGTTTTAAAAAGTCTGAAGTGAAACTATAAGCTGAGTTTTCGCTGATGACGGGGCTAAGTGTGTTTTTAGTTGCATTTCCCTGTCCACACGTGTGTGTGTTTTATTATTATTTTTTTTTATCAAGTCTTTCTCCTTGCAAGTTTTAACATTCTTAATAACCACTTTAACATTTGCCATTTTTAAGGTTTTTACAGTTTGTTTGGTGTGAATTTATAACTAGACTTTGATTATTGTTGTTGATACTTTTACACTTAGGAATATGTCAGACAAGCCAGAAAAGCCTACTGGGTTCAAAAAGTGCATTTTTTGGACACTCCTTGTACCAAATCTGTAGCACCTTCAATCTGAGAGCCCTCTCAGATAGAAGGAATAAGTTGATACTTGGAGTATTGTTGCCTGCCAGGGCTCAAACCCCCACCAAACAGACAGTTTCAGACCCGAAAAAGAGACATCACCAGTTTCCTTCTTCCTCCTTGGAGCAGAGGGAAGTTTTGGATGCTACTGCTATTCGGACAGCCACAGATCCTAACCTCTACTTGGACCTGATGCTTTCAGCTCCGAGCTCTGGCTCCCCTATCCATCCTGCCTCTGCTCTGGTTCTTAAAGCCTCGGATCTAACAGCTAGAGGTGGTTCACCAGACTTGACTTTACAGGTAGTGTCTCCAACTTTACCAATACAGGTTTTCCAGATGTCCACCAAGCCTTCGAGACCTCCCTAATTGACCTCGTCTAGGTCTTCCAGGAGCCACTCCAATTTAGATGTGGATAGAATGCTGCGGAGATTTCCTACAGCTCAAATTCAGATGGGGTTATTCCAACTCTGCCCCCTACCGGATCCATGATCTCTCCTCTTAGACAGCAATTATCTCCTTCTGATCCATCCATCTTTGGCATCCAAGGATCCTAGATCCCCAAGAGGTAAGTCCTCGGATCTGAAGAAGTCCCTTCCTTCAGATCCGACGGTCACCCTGACAAGTTCTGTTCAGTTGTCCTCAGATCAAGAGTAGATCTCAGATCTGAGAGGTCTGTGCAGGGTCCAAGGGGCAGGGTTCGGCTCTGGTTTGTTGGGATCCTTCCCTTCCTCTGGGTGCTTCAGCCCTAGACATCTTGGGCCCAGTTCTCTCCAGGTGGCATGGATCCAGGGCTGGCCCCTACTTCCTTTCCTTGGCTGCTTCAACTCTGAGAGGGGGAGGAAAGGTTTCTCCAGGTCTGTCAGCCTTCCACATTGTAGAAAGTGTTTTCCCTACAGCTAGAGAACTGTCCTCTTGTATCTTGGCTCCTACCCTTCATCTGCTTTGAGCTCTGAGCCCATCTTTCCTGTTTCTGCCGGTCAGCCAGTTCAAGAATTCTCCATTTGCATTTCCCACAGGGACTCTGCTCCTCTTCTAATATGTCCCTGGACCACTCCATTGAGGAGGTCCCTCGGAAGACGATGTGCAAAAGGAGGCACATAGACTCCCCCATGGAATCTCTCACGGAGGACACAGACTTTGATGAAGGTGAAGGATGCACCTGATCACCACCTATGTTTCCTTTAGGGATATCTTGGAAATCTTTAGGCAAAGAGGTGTTTGGCACTCCTAAAATCTTTCTCTTGAAGAGACTGTGTTTTTGGTGGCCTTTGGGGCTGGCCCATCAACATTTTGGGTAACCCCCCCCCCCCAGTGGATGAGCTTACTGACCTTGTCTCTCGCTGGGCCTGGAAGGATTTGGACAGTGTTGAGCTGATACCCAAACATTTGGATAAGTTTCTGTCCCTACCTGCAGAATGACAGTTCTGCAGCAAAGGAGTTATGGTGGATGTCATGGTTGTGGCAGCAGCTACAAAAAAGGAGCTAGCACAACAGAGCTGCACTGTCCATTCACCGAACAGGGAGTCCAGAGCAAAAGACAGAATCAGGAAGTGCATTTATGCCTCGGCTACTTTCACACTGAGGTCGTTGAACTTCTTGGCCCATTTCACCCCTTTGCAGAGAGATTTGATCAATGAACTTTCAAACTCTCTTGCTGAGTCCATGTCAGCAGAGGATCTTAAAGTTACTCTGCAACTGGCCACCGTATCTTCTGTAGCTAATTCATCGATGAGGCTTATTTCCAATGTAGAAGAAAGTACCTCTTCAGCAGTAGGCTCAGGCATAGCCATATGGTGTCATGCATGGATGAGGCTCTGATATTTTGCAGAATCCTTTGACATCTTAATGCCCCCTTTGATGGCTCCTCCTTATTTGAACCAAGAAAGAAAGTGGTGTGAATAGTGCTCTGAGAAAGCAAGTAAACCAAATGACCTGGGCAAGCTAACAGTATAAAAATGTTTTTTAATTGCTTTCAAAGTTAATTCTGATGAAGTCAAGGTGGATTGACGAAAGCGCTTAATTTTTTAACTTTTTGTTACAATAAATGAGTGTTGGGGACTCGCAACAGTAGTGCTCCTCCTTATTTGAGCCATAAGTAAAGGAAGCACTTACCTGCAGTGAGCAAGAAGGAAAGACCCTGTCTGCTGTTGGAATCAAGTTTTCTACCCCTCAGCATACCTTTTCCAGAAATCAGTGAGATGGCAAGAAAATGTGGTTCCATAAATCTCTGGGACCTTTCCAGGACTTGCAGGGAGATTCCCCTTCTAGAGGCAGAGGAGGAGGTTTCAATGGCAGATGTTGCCTAGAGGCAGAGGGGGTCTGCAGAACCAGGGCTTTAGGGATTCTTTTCCTAACGAGCCCTATCAGTGCTCATGAAGTGATGCCCGACTGTTCTTCTTTGGAGGCAGTTGGGGGGACATTTTTCTTTGCACCAAGAAGCCTGGACAGATATTACAAGAAACAACAGAGTGCTAAGCATTGTATCCAGAGGGTATTACATTCCCTTTTCCCTTCTTCCTCCAGGTCCACACAGAAAAGTCCCCAACATTGCACCCAGTCAGAGGGAATTAGTTCAAGAGGTTCAAAAGCTGCTTCAAAAAGAGTCATCCATAAGGTCCCAACTGAACAGATAGGATTTGGAACTTACTCCCACTTCTTTTTGGTGCCAAAGAAAACCAGCGACGTAAGACCAATCCTAGATCTAAGCAGTCTAAATCAATGTACAAAGAAGTCCAAGTTCTGAACGGTTATGGTCCAGTCCTTTCTGCCTCTTTTGTGCAAGGACGACTGGATGTGCTCCATAGATCTCCAGGACACGGACTATCACATAAAAATAGACAGTCACTCCAGGAGATTTCTGCACTTCCAGATGGGAGCCAGTCACTATCAATTCAGAGCGCTGCCTTTTGGGCTCACCATAGCGCCTGGGTGTTCACCAAATGCATGGCAGTCACTGCAGCTCAGTTGAGGCTCAGGGGATTCCAAGTGTTTCTGTACCTAGACGATTGGCTTCTTATTGCTCCAACCAGGCATCAACTAATTCAGGCAAGAAATTATTTACTACTCATCTTAAACTCCTTGGAAATCACTCTAAATCTTGCAAAATCCAAACTAACTCTGTTGTAGAATCTAGAATTTATAGGAGCCTAGCTGGATACCCTACAAACAGTAGCCTATCTTCCAGCACACCAGATCACGTCTTTAAGAAATTAAGTTCTCCTTCTGTGAGGTTGGTGTTACAGGTACTAGGCTTTATGTCAGCAGCAGAAATTCTAGTCCCTCTGGCCAGGTTCTTCATGTGAATACTCCAGTGGACTTTGGCAGTACAGTGGTCAGTGCTTTATCAGCCTCTATCTCTACCTGTAAAGCTCACTCCAATCTGCAAACATTATGTCTGAAGGTGGATTCAGTCACAGGACAGTTGGGCAGACCATTCTCACTTCCCTTTCCAATAGCCACAGTGACCACAGATGCTTCCCAGTTGGGTTGGAGGTCATTACAGGGGAAAGATGGTCCAAGGCATGTGGTCCCCCTCAGAGACCAAGAGTTACATGTCAGCATCTTAGAGATGAGAGCAGCCCTCCTATCATTTTAAGCCTTTCAGGATGTTCTCCCTCTGGGGACAGTTGCTGCACATACAGACAACATGTCAGTAGTTGTGTACATCAACAAACAAGGAGGAACTCATTCTTACTCTTTGTGCAGAGAGGCCATGAGGGTCTGGGAATGGGCGATCTGTTCAGACCGCTTTCTGTTTGCAATGCATATACCAGGGAAAACCAGCGTATTGGCAGACCGACTCAGTGGGTCCATGCTGATTCCTCACAAGTGGTCCTTCAATCGGTCAGTAGCAAACATGATTTTCAGCCATTGGGGTCAGCCTTGCTGCAATCTATTTGGCTCTCTGGTCAATAAGTGCAGCGAGTACTGCATTCTGATCCCCCCTCAGAGGGAGTCACCGAGGGATGCACTAGTCCACGATTGACCCCCGGATCTTATCTATGCTTATCTTCTCCTACATTTGATCCTGAGATTTCTTCAGAAAGCAAGTAGGTTGAAAATCTCAGTCATCCTCATTGCCCCGTTTTGGCCGTGTGGTTCCCCGTTATATGGTCTCATCTCAAGTATCCTCCATGGATTCTGGAACTCACTCAGGATCACCTGTCAGAACTCCAGTACCTCAATCTCTACACTCTCAAACTGACTTCGTGGTTTCTGCAATTCCAGTGATAGTTAGACAGTCCAGGCTTGCCTGTCCAGTCTGCGATATTGTTTTGGCCTCCCAGAAATCATCCACCAAAAAGATGTACAAGTGTAAGTGGAAAAGATTTTTTATATGGGCTTGCAAAGAGAACAATGACCCTTTTTCAGCTTCCCCATATATTCTACTTTTTCTTAGTTATATTTTCAAACAAGGAGTTAGCTTTTCTACAATTAAGTTACAGTTAGCAGCTATATCCAGTTCTCATACAGGAAACCAACACCTCTCCTTGTCTACTTCCAAATTATGTAAAGCCTTTGTGAAGGGAGTTTTTCTTCTCAGACCTCCTGTAAAAGAGCCCTTCTCCACCTTGGGATCTCAACTTAGTTCTACAAAGTTTGACTCAAAAGCCCTTTGAACCGGCAAGCAGCTGTGATTTAAAATTTCTGCCTTGGCTACCAACAGAATAGTTTTCCATTACATCAGCAAAAAGAATTTCTGAATTACAGGCATTGTCTGAGAACCTTCTTCTATCATCTTCCATAAAGACAGAGTGTCCTTACGAACCAATCCTTCCTTTATGCCCAAGGTAACCAATCCATTCAACTCCCAAGTATTTTTTCCTAATTTTTCAAATAAAGGCGAATGTATGCTACACCTTCTTGATGGTTGATAATTACGCTTTTATCTTCACAGAACAAAACAGCATAGAAAATCTGATCAGCTTTTTGTGTCCTTTTCCTCCAATTGCCTGGGGCAAACAGTTTCAAAGATCACCCTAGGTAAATGGATTACAGATTGTATTTCAATGATATATCACCAGATAGGCTTAGATTTGCCTCGCCCACTTAGAGCCCATTCTACCAGAGCCATGTCAACTTCAGCCGCCTTTTCTTCAAGATCTTCAATTGATGATATTTGTGCTGCAGCCACTTGGTCCACTGTACATACATTTGTTACATGTTACAAACTGGATATTATCTCTAGAAGCAGAACTTCCTTTGATTCAACAGTGCTCAGGCATATCCTTCCACAAAAGACACCAAAAGTTATGTAGCTGGGGACTCTGACCCTGTGGTGAGGAAGAATGAAAAGG
Source organism: Protopterus annectens (assembly GCF_019279795.1). NCBI lineage: Eukaryota > Metazoa > Chordata > Ceratodontiformes > Protopteridae > Protopterus > Protopterus annectens. The sequence goes on along the minus strand of NC_056733.1, from coordinate 213,459,173 downwards.
ACAACATCAGATTTAAAAGTTGTGTACTTACCATAACTTGGTATCTGTGTTGTCCATTTTCATCCTTCCTCACCCCCCCCCATCCATTCCACTTCCAATGCTTCTGGAATATTTTCTAGATAACATAGGAACCCCCAGGTTCCTGGGTTGACACTCTTCAGGAAACATGGTACTACATTTGCTTCTAAAATGTCTAGGTTGTTGAGGTTAGATGTTTGACTTACAATGCAGCAAACTCTATCTGAGGAGTTGGGGATGCCCTAGGAGGTTATGGATAAAAGGGAGAAGCATATGGCATGGATCAAAAGTCTTGAATAATGAGGCTGAGTCAGATCCGAGGATTGGATCTTAGACACAGTGGTAAGGAAGAATGAAAATGGACAACATAGATGCCAAGTTATGGTAAGTGCATAACTTTTAATTTTTGCTGATGACAGCCTCTTCTTACATGCCAACTCCACTATCCGCTCCAAAATCCTCTCTCTGACCTTTGCACCTCAGCCAAATTCAACAGTCTGCTGATTAACCATAACAAAAACATCCACAGAAACAAAACAAAGTCACTAGGATAACCAGGTACCTCAGAGTGCAAAAGATAAAACCAACGATGTAAATGAACAGAGGCAGGCTGCAGGTCTCTTCCAAAAAGCTTTATTCTTAGATTACACAGAAGCGCTTTCACCAACTGGCTTCTTCAGGTGTATACAAGAACTAGCAACACACCCATATTTATACTATGCAGCTCTTAATTAACTAATAAAGAGCTTAAAGGTATATAAAACTTTAAAATAAAAATTGAAAGTAAAATTAAAATAAAATATCAACCTTATAAAAACTCCTATCCTTATTTTCTTGACACATATGAAGCCATAAATGGTATAAATATATAAATATTTCCCATAAACATATATATATATATATATATATATATATATATATATAAACATAAATACAACTTCAATAAATACCATAGTTTATAAAATACTTGCATAAATGTGCACAGTCAAGAATTCAACAACTAAATGACTATCTACGTAAGGCTCTATTTTTTAAAAAAGGTCTCAATGGCACATGGTCATTCAGGCCATGTCCATAGTCAGCTCTCATTCTAACTATCCATTTTATTTCCAGATTCTCTGTTTGTGTCTTAGTGTCACCATCCCTTATAGTTTCAAAATACCTATCTATCACTCTAAAAATAAATTGATGCGCTATACTGGTTTCTTTTATGTGTTTAGATAGAGCGTTAAAGGAACTTCTCTTTTTAATGTAATACATGTGCTCTCTAATTCTGTCTTTTAATAATCTGTCCGTTATGCCTATATAGAACTTACTACATATTTTACTGGTAGCTAGATAAACTAAATGTGAAGAATCACATCTAGCACTGACATTAAAGTTTAAACATTTGCCTGTATCTGGATGCACAAATATACTATCTGTACTTATATATTTACAAAATTGGCTTGTAAAACATGGTCTGGTTCCTTTTTCTGTATTATGTGAATCAGTGTCTCTGGGACCACATCATTGTCTTTTTAAAGATTTTTTTATTTCTAAATTTGAATTCTGGAAAAGCACCTATCAATTTGTTTATTTGCTTGTCCGAAGTTAAAATATTCCAGTGCCTATTAATAATATCAGTATACCGTCTAATATTTCTTGAATAAATAAAACATGGTTTAAGTGTTTGTATTTTTCTGACCCGATCATTAATATTACTTTCTATTGGTTTAGAAAAGTAGGGTTTGGCTCTAGTGTGCCTCACATTCCTTACTGCATTGATACTAGAATCAATTAATTTCCTAACATAACCTCTCTCTAATAAATCCGTTTCCACTACGGTTAACTGTGTAACAAATGCTTCATCCATAGCATTAAGCCTGGAAGCTCTATAAACTTGATTTTGGGCTACGTTTTTAAAAATGAACTGAGGGTGCATGCTATCCCACCTAAGGAGATTGTTAACGTGGCATTCTTTCTAACGTATTTTAACATTCAGGTCACCATTTGTGGTCCGCATGGCGGATACATCTAAAAAGCTTACTTCCTTATCTGAATAGTTCAGAGTAAACTTAAGAAAACTTGTAGAACTATGAATATAATCAGTAAACAATTGCAACTTGCCAATAGAACCATTCCATATCATAAAATGGTCATCTACAAATCTGCGGTAAAATAATATATTATTTACAAATTCATCTTTCATCAGAAATTCCTTCTCCCATTTCAACATTACAGCATTGGCATAACTATTCGCACAAGACGTTCCCATAGCAACGCCTTGATTTTGCCAAAAGACCTTATCCTTGTATATGAAAACATTATTCTCCAAAACAAGTTTTAATAACTTGCATATCAGGTCTATTTTATTACAGTCATAGTTACCATTGCTATACATTAAATCAGCTACATTCTTTATTCCATATTCATTAGGTATAACTGTAAATAATGAGACAACATCTAATGTGACGAATAATGTCTGTTTATGCATATCAAATTCCTGAAATTTAAATAGATCTTTAACAAATTGTTCAGTGTCCCTAAGGATATGTTCTGAGGTGTTAATAAGGCTTCTCAAAGTTTTTTCCAAATAAATGGAAATTGCTTCTGTGCACCAATTCCTACCGGACACTATTGGTCTCATTGGAGGATTGTCTAAACTTTTATGTAATTTAGGTAACCCTTGTATTATTGGAATTGTGGGTTTAGCAATAAAAAAAATATTGCAACAGTTTCTCATCTATGATATTATCTACCAAAAGCTTTAACTGTTCATGAATGTATTTAATCATTTTATTAACCTTTAACAAAGTGATAGGTATATAAAAAGTTCTGTCACTTAGGAGAAGGAACATTCTTTTATCATAATCAAAAAATCACTATGGGTCCCCCTTTATCCGCAGGATGTATCATGATAGAATTATTAGTTCTTACATTTTTCAGAGCAACATATTCATCCTTAGATAAATTATACCATTTATTTTTATTATCAAACATTTCTTGTTCATTAAATTTCTTATGGACTTCATCAATGCATATTTTTTTCAAATGCAGAAATCAGTGGATTCATGTTAGGTATAAAGCTACTAGGTCTGCTAAACACAAATTCATTATTCATACTATTGTTAGAAAACATCAATTTCAACATAAGGTTTCTGGTGAACATTTTGATATCTAAAACTACTTCAGTAATGTCAGTCCATTGTAGGAAAAAATGACAGTCCTTTATCTAAAACCTTAAGTTCATTATGTGTTAAAGAATACTGTGACATGTTTACAACTAACTTTGGTTGCTTAAAAACACTTTCTTTATGGTGTAAGGACTCACCATATTGTCCGTTTGTTTCCTTTTGTGCCTGGTTGCACTTCTTCCCCTTATTTGCGACTGGCTCTGCTGACCTCTTCCTTTGCTGTTTGACCGGCTCCTTGTTGGTAGCGGAAATTGTAAACTTGTAGGTCGAGTGCTTTCCAAAAAAGGGGTAGTAGGAGTAAGTTCATCATCAAAATCATTCTGCATACTTCCATTTACTCCTTTATGCACTTGCGTTTTGATAGTAACCGTTCTCTTCTTAATGGTTACGCTATCAGGGGCAATTGAGTTACAATCTAACTCTGCCGTAGTATGGCCACTCCCCTCAGATGTCGGTTGTGAATCATTGACATTCTGACTTATTGGAACCTGCAAGGCGTCGTCTTTATTCATATTAAGAGCTATTAAATCAACTATTTCAGTGTTCATAACATTAATGTTGCTCTCAATATTTATGGCATTAATGTTATTTCCTTGTGTGGCCGTTTTCACAATTCCAGGCCGCATGAACACATGACCGTTCAGAAAATCAGCTCTGTCTCTGCAGTTTTTTATTTTGATTTGAGTCCATACGCAGACACATTATCAATAAAAGACAAAATTAGAGAGCACATGTATCACATTAAAAAGTGAAGTTCCTTTAATGCTCTAACTAAACACATCTAGATAAACACACAAAAGAAACTAGTATAGAGCATCAATTTACTTTTAGAGTGATAAATAGGTATGTTGAAACTATAAGGGGTGGTGACACTAAGACACAAACAGGGAATCTGCAAATAAAATGGATAGTTAGAATGAGAGCTGACTATGGACATGGCCTGAATGACCATGTGCCATTGAGACCTTTTTAAAAAAAAGAGCCTTATGTAGATAGTCATTTAATTGTTGAATTGTTGACTGTGCACATTTATGCAAGTATTTTATAAACTATGGTATTTATTGAAGCTGTATTTATGTTTTTTTATATATACACTGATATATATATATATATATATATATATATATATATATATATATATATGTGTGTGTGTGTGTTTATGGGAAATATTTATATATTTATACCATTTATGGCTTCGTATGTGTCATGAAAATAAGGATAGGAGTTTTTATAAGGTTGATATTTTATTTTAATTTTACTTTTATTTTTATTTTAAAGTTTTATATACCTTTAAGCTCTTTATTAGTTAATTAAGAGATGCATAGTATAAATATTGGTGTTTTGCTAGTTCTTGTATACACCTGAAGAAGCCAGTTGGTGAAAGCGCTTGTGTGTGATCTAAGAATAAAGCTTTTTGGAAGAGACCTGCAGCCTGCCTCTGTTCATTTACATCGTTGGTTTTACCTTTTGCACTCTGAGGTACCTGGTTATCCTAGTGACTTTGTTTTGTTTCTATGGAAGATTTGCTACTAATTATTTAACACTGGGAGACCAGGAAATGGCTACAGGAATGGAGAATATAGAGCTGGATTATAATCCTTCAAATAATGTCTTATGGACTGATAGAAATGTGAACGGCTTTATATTGAAGGTGAGCAAAAAGAATAACCCTTTTTATTGTATGAGAAAAATATACCAGAATCAGATGAAATGACTGAAACAGACTTTATAGCACTGAAAAGTGAAATGTTCTCCTTAGAGAAAGAACTTTTAAGGTTAAAGAGAACACAATATGAGAAATATCATCTGCAAATGTGTATTGAAGAAAATATTATACCCAGAGGCTTGAGAATTTTAAAAATGCCTGCTCAGGCTGACTGTGATCCTATGTTATTAAGTGCCTGGCAGAAACTGAATATACATACAAGTTTGGGGTATTTGAAATTGTTATCGGAGGCTGCAGAGAAAGAAGAATCAAAATTTTGTCAACAGTAAGAATTACATATCTTGATTTGTGTAAGAAATATGTTCATACTGTTATCATGAAGCCGATAACTGACATTATTGATAATGTGTCTGTGTATGGGCGTAGACTGACTCAAATCAAAATAAAAAAACTGCAAAGAGAAAGAGCTGATTTTCTGAACGGTCATGTGTTCATGTGGCCGAGAATTGTGAAAACGGCCACATAAGGAAATAACATTAATGCCATGAATATTGAGAGCAACATTAATGTTATGAACACTGAAATAGTTGATTTAATAGCTCTTAATATGAATAAAGAAGACGCCTTGCAGGTTCCAATAAGTCAGAATGTCAATGATCCACAACCGACATCTGAGGGGAGTGGCCCTACGATGACAGAGTTAGGTTGTAACTCGATTGCTCCAGATAGCATAACCGTTAAGAGCAGAAAGATTACTATCAAAGCGCAAGTGCATAAAGGAGTAAATGGAAGTATACAGAATGATTTTGATGATGAACTTACTCCTACTACCCCTTTTTTTGGAAAGCACTCGACCTACAAGTTTACAATTTCCGCTACCAACAAGGTGCTGGTCAAACAGCAAAGGAAGAGGTCGGCAGAGCCAGTCGCAAATAAGGGGAAGAAGTGCAACCAGGCACAAAAGGAAACAAATGGACAATATGGTGAGTCCTTACACCATAAAGAAAGTGTTTTTAAGCAACCAAAGTTAGTTGTAAACTTGTCACAGTATTCTTTAACACATAATGAACTTAAGGTTTTAGGTAAAGGACTGCCATTTATTCCTACAATGGACTCTGACATTACTGAAGTAGTTTTAGATATCAAAATGTTCACCAGAAACCTTATGTTGAAATTGTTTTTCTAACAATAGTATGAGTAATGAATTTGTGTTTAGCAAACCTAGTAGCTTTATACCTAACATGAATCCACTGATTTCTGCATTTGAAAAAATATGCATTGATGAAATCCATAAGAAATTTAATGAACAAGAAATGTTTGATAATAAAAATAAATGGTATAATTTATCTAAGGATGAATATGTTGCTCTGAAAAATGTAAGAACTAATAATTCTATCATGATACATCCTGCGGATAAAGGGGGACCCATAGTGATTTTTGATAACGATGATTATGATGAAAGAATGTTCCTTCTCCTAAGTGAAGAACTTTTTATATATCTATCACTTTGTTAAAGGTTAATAAAATGATTAAATACATTCATGAACAGTTAAAGCTTTTAGTAGATAATAATATCATAGATGAGAAGCTGTTTCAATATTTTTTTATTGCTAAACCCACAATTCCAATAATACAAGGGTTACCTAAATTACATAAAAGTTTAGACAATCCTCCAATAAGACCAATATTGTCCGATAGGAATTGGTGCACAGAAGCAATTTCCATTTATTTGGAAAAAACTTTGAGAAGCCTTATTAACACCTCAGAACATATCCTTAGGGACACTGAACAATTTGTTAAAGATCTATTTAAATTTCAGGAATTTGATATGTATAAACAGACATTATTGGTCACATTAGATGTTGTCTCATTATTTACAGTTATACCTAATGAATATGGAATAAAGAATGTAGCTGATTTAATGTATAGCAATGGTAACTATGATTGTAATAAAATAGACTTGATATGCAGGTTATTAAAACTTGTTTTGGAGAATAATGTTTTCATATACAAGGATAAGGTCTTTTGGCAAAATCAAGGCGTTGCTATGGGAACGTCTTGTGCAAGTAGTTATGCCAATGCTGTAATGCTGAAATGGGAGAAGGAATTTCTGATGAAAGATGAATTTGTAAATAATGTATTATTTTACCGCAGATTTGTAGATGACCTTTTTATGATATGGAATGATTCTACTGACAAGTTGCAATTGTTTACTGATTATATTCATAGTTCTACAAGTTTTCTTAAGTTTACTCTGAACTATTCAGATAAGGAAGTAAGCTTTTTAGATACATCAGTCATGCGGACCAGAAATGGTGACCTGATTGTTAAAATGTATAAGAAAGAATGCCACGTTAACAATCTCCTTAGGTGGGATAGCATGCACCCTCAGTTCATTTTTAAAAACGTAGCCCATAATCAAGTTTATAGAGCTTCCAGGCTTAATGCTATGGATGAAGCATTTGTTACACAGTTAACCGTAGTGGAAACTGATTTATTAGAGAGAGGTTATGATAGAAAATTAATTGATTCTAGTATCAATGCAGTAAGGAATGTGAGGTACACTAGAGCCAAATCCTACTTTTCTAAACCAATAGAAAGTAATATTAATGATCGGGTCAGAAAAATACAAACACTTAAACCATGTTTTATTTATTCAAGAAATATTAGACGGTATACTGATATTATTAATAGGCACTGGAATATTTTAACTTCGGACAAGCAAATAAACAAATTGATAGGTGCTTTTCCAGAATTTACATTTAGAAATAAAAAATCTTAAAGACAATTATGTGGTCCCAGAGACACTGATTCACGTAACAAAGAAAAAGGAACCAGACCATGTTTTAAATGCCAATTTTGTAAATATATAAGTACAGATAGTATATTTGTGCATCCAGATACAGGCAAATGTTTCAATTTTAATGTCAGTGCTAGATGTGATTCTTCACATTTAGTTTATCTAGTTACCTGTAAAATATGTAATAAGTTCAACGGACAGATTATTAAAATACAGAATTAGAGAGCACATGTATCACATTAAAAAGAGAAGAAAGAGAAGTTCCTTTAATGCTCTATCTAAACACATAAAAGAAACTAGTATAGAGCATCAATTTACTTTTAGAGTGATATATAGGTATTTTGAAACTATAAGGGGTGGTGACACAAACCGAAAATCTGGAAATAAAATGGATAGTTAGAATGAGAGCTGACTGTGGACATGGCCTGAATGACCATGTGCCATTGAGACCTTTTTTAAAAAATAGAGCCTTACGTAGATAGTCATTTAGTTGTTGAATTGTTGACTGTGCACATTTATGCAAGTATTTTATAAACTATGGTATTTATTGAAGTTGTATTTATGTTGTTTTTTATATATACACATATATATATATATATATATATATATATATATATATATATATATATATATATATATATGTTTATGGGGAATATTTATATATTTATACCATTTATGGCTTCATATGTGTCATGAAAATAAGGATAGGAGTTTTTATAAGGTTGATATTTTATTTTAATTTTACTTTTATTTTTATTTTAAAGTTTTATATACCTTTAAGCTTTTTATTAGTTAATTAAGAGATGCATAGTATAAATATGAGTGTGTTGCTAGTTCTTGTATATGCACCTGAAGAAGCCAGTTGGTGAAAGTGCTTGTGTGTGATCTAAGAATAAAGCTTTTTGGAAGAGACCTGCAGCCTGCCTCTGTTCATAAAAAAAACATGTTATGCTTTTTTTCTCCATACACATAAACTTCCTCAACTTCTGGTGTTTTCCATTACATATAATCAACTCAATATCATTTATCGCATTTCAGAATATAAATCCCTAGGCCTCACACTAGACCCTAACCTTAACAAGCCACACTGACATCATCATTAAAGTTCATCTAAAACTGTGCTATAAAATCTCCCATTTGGTCTCCCTCCCAACATGAAAAATCATTGCCAAAGTGTACTCCTACCCACAATGGAATATGAAGTCCCTCTGTTTGTTTTCCTCTCCTCCTATAATAATCCAAAATTACAGATCACTGAGAATAATTTTTTTAGTTTGCCCTTCTTGCCAACAGTTGCTCAGACCACTGTAATCTTCTTATAACTCTTAACTCGCTCTTTCTGGGAGCCAGTTATCTCCTAGGTTCCTTTCTTTAACTAAGTGGTACTGCCCTCCTTGGACAAGAACACTTCTGCTTAGAGAACATGTGTACTCCTTCAGAAGCAGCTTAGCGGGCACATTCACTGTTCTCAAACCCATCTTCAAAACTGTCACAGGTGAATGAGCTTTCTTTAGGCTTGGTACAGCCCTGTGTAACAAGCTACCAAGAGAAGTGGAGACAAATTTCTCTCCAAGAGTTCACAACAAATCTTAATCAACACCTTGTTAAGGAGGTAAGGTGCAATTACTTTAAGGACCGTGGTTAACTACTGAATCCTATATGTTGGCTTTATTCCCCCCTACCTCACCCTCACTACTACCTTCTACTTTTTAGCAATGCCAAGCTATCTATTTTATATACTTGTTTTGTATATAATGCATATTATATTACTTATTGCAACTGTAGCTTATCTAAGTTCTGTCTGCTTTTGCAAAATTACTTTTACTTTAGTTATCTATTCTATTTTTTATGTTGAGTGAGTCATTGTACCAGACTGTACTCAGATTGCACTTTTCTATTATATATGATGAGCTGTTGTGGCTGAATAGGGTCTTAAGACCAGCCCACCCACCCATTTGCCAAGGACTTAATTAATTAATTGATAAGCAAACTCTAACAGTCTGACATGCTGTTCTTGTTTTCGTCCCCATATTAATAGACCGTTATATTAGCAATACATTCCAAACCTTCACCTCCAAATGGACATATTAAGTCCAACGAATCTATGCCTTTTTAGTGCTGCATTAACTCTACACTATTCAAAGCTTGCTTTGTAGGTACATAGGTTTTTAAGTGTTTACTAGGCTAACAATCACAATGACCTTTTTAAGACTAACCATGCAGCCCAAATCTCTGACAAGTTCTGGTACTCTTGATAAATGTAAGCAGGGACTTGGGAGATGAAACACTTACAAGTAGGGTCCTGGGAGAAGAACCCTTTTCAGGCTGTCTGTGTCCATTAGAGACATGGATGCCAAACAAGGGATGAATTTCCTGTTCTCCACCCATTTGTGCAAGTTACACTTTTATTTATTTGCAGTTTGTTAACCGGGAAAGTCCACTGGGCTAAGATGAGCCCTTTTTCAATGGAGGCCTGGGAAGAAAGCATCAAAATACACACAAAAATATCACCAATACATGCAAAGATAATACAGTATATTACAAAAACAAACTGAGCAGTAGTTAATAGATAATGTGATACAAATTGACAGAGGCATTAGATCATAAGGAACAATAGATTTGGATGCAGTAGTAGCAGTGAACAATAAACTATAATGTTTGAGTGAACTATGAGGAGAAGAATTAGCATGGCATATTGGGTGACAGCCAGATGCCTACACAGGTGTGGGTGTGAAAAGGGGGAGAGAATGAAGGATGAGAAAAGTAGATGTGAGATTAGGGAGAGATTAGAGAAAGGATTGAAGGACAAGAGAATGGGAGTGGGAGAAGGAGTAGTAGGTTGGAAGTTAGGAGGGGTGAGAGCAGGAGCACCCCCATGCAGAAGAGAGATATGAATGGAGCAAGATCTTAAAAGAGGAAAGATTTTGTGTTGTTCGGAGGTGGGGAAGAAGTGAGTTCCATTTTCATGCTAGGGAGAAAGATAAAAAAAAGTTGCCCAGGGGTATGTGATGGTTTGTAGACTTCAAGAAGGTTTTGATTATTGGATCTGAGGGTTCGATTAGGAAGTTGCATGGTAAGGATGGAGGAGAAGGGAGAGGGATGTAAGAGAGGTAATTAGGGAGTTCAAGCCAGTTCATGGAGTGTAAGGAGTTGCCATGGTGGGAGGAGATTTGGAGATCTTATTGTAACAGGGTGCCAATTTAGCTTTGAGGGTGGCCTGAAGATTGGTGAGGAGGGGGCTCCATACATGAGGGAGGGGAGGAGGTATGTGGTAGAGAGGGTAAGCTTGGTTGCAGAAGTGAGGTAGCAATTGTTGCGATAAAGCATACCAAGTTTCTGGTGAGTTTTTTTTATGTTGGCTTGAAAGTGAATGTCAAATATTAGTTGATCAATAAGGATACCTAGAAGTTTAGTTTGGGGAGACTACTTCAACAGGCATTTTATTTTGGCTTAGTATAGAGAAAGAATTTGTCTATTTTGGTGGTTTTAGAAGGGGCAAAGATCATAAGTTTGGTTTTGGATGCATTAAGAGCTAAGTGATTATTTAGCATCCATGTCTCAGTGCTGTCAAATGCAGCTTATGTTATCTGCATGAGTTTTGGAAGGGATACAGCAGAGCAGATAATGGTTGAGTCATCTGTGTGCTGGACAAGTTTGATGTTGGGGATGCAGTGATGAAAGTCATTAATGAAGATATTAAATAGAAGAGGGCCCAGGATAGAACCTTGAGAGACACCAGTCAGGGTGTCAAGGTAGGAGGAGGTGCAGTTGCTCCATTTGACGGCCTGCTGTCAACCAGAGAGATAACTGGAAAACCAATTTACGGTGGAGGAAGAGAGATTAAGATGCGAGAGCTTGGATAGTACTAGGCTATGGGAAATAGTATCAAAGGCCTTAGATAGGCCTAAGAAAAGGGATGATACGATATTGCTGGAATCGCGGGCACTGTTAATATTTTCAAGAAAGGAAAGTAGGGCTGTGATGGTACTATGTCCTGGTCTGAATCCATGTTGTGTTGGGGTTAGCAGGTGGCTATCTAAAAGGTGGGGTAAAAGTTGAAGGTGGATACATTTTTTTTAAAAATTTTAGAGATGGGGAGGGAATGTCTGGGGTGGGAATGGCTGTGGGGCAGAAATTAGAGATGTCTGTGTTATTGCCTCCTTTGTGTAGGGGAATGATAAAGGCTTTTTTCCAGAGGAGGGGAACATAGGATTCTTGGATGGAACAATTGATTTGTATGCAGATGGGGAGAGGTATGCCATCAGCGGCCAGTTTAAGGAAGGTTGGCTGGGGTGTTGGAGCATGATTTTAGTTTTTGGAGGAGTTTTTTATAGTGGTGACAGGTATGGGCTTAAGAGAGAAGAGAGGGGGATGAGAAGTATTTGTGGCAGTCATACAATGGCTGTTGGAGAGAGAAGTGGAAAGGGTGGCAGGGTTTTGAGGGAAAGGATATGGTAAGTTTAGCTATCAAGTCTATGAAGGAAGAGTTAAATTTGGAGGCTGTGATTTGGTCTATGGAGCTGGGGTCAGGGCAGGGATTGTCTTTCTGGCCTGGGCTAAGGAGGGCAGAGATACAGTTCCAGAATTTTTGGGGGTTGGATTTTGATTATTTTGGAGCTTGGAGTAGTAGTCTTTGTGGTCAGAAGCAATTTTTTTTAACTTTGTTATGAAGTTGTTTATATTCAGTGAGGGAGTTGGAAGTCTTATGTTTGTGGTGGAGCTTCCATGATTTATCATGGGTATGCATGAGGGTTAATGTTTCTTTGGAGAGCCAAGGGGCAGTTTTGGATTTAACTCATTTTGTTCTGGGAGGGGCGAGGCTGTTTAGCAGGTTAATGAAAGAAGTATTAAAGTAAGTAATGGCATTGTCAAGAGGAAGAGTTTTCAGGGGGCTCCAGTTCATTTTTTAAGCAGTCAGAAAAAGATTGTGGGTTGAAATTTTTGAGGTTGCGGGTTAAGATGTAGTCATGTAGGTGAAGGGAGGAAGGGCTGCAGTATATGAAGGCAGGCAGGTGATCACTGAGGGAATCTGACAAAGTGCCACTGTCAGAGATGTTATTGGTTTTGGGAGACGAATATCCAATCCAGAATACTGCTTGAGGAGTTGTCTTTATTTGGTCTATTAGGAGAGTTTACTAATTGAGAGAAGTTTTATAGGTTAATATTATGGGAGGTGGAGTTTGAATAGAAGTCCAGTTAATGTTAACATCTCCTAAGATGATAGTTTCATTTGAAATATTAGCTGAAATATTAGCTGAGAACCAAGAGAGGATATCCTCAAGAATGGGGATGTTATTCCCAGGTGGAATGTACAGAGTAGCAATAACTATGCTTTTGTGGTTATTCATTTTTAGAAGAGCTATGATTATTTCTGTTATTCTGAATTTAGGTATGTGGTTGGTATAAGGAGAGACTGATAGAGAGGAAGAATAAAGCAGGACTACTCCACACCGCTTTTCTTTTGAAATCTGTCATTTCTTATGATTATATAGTTGGGTGGGGTGATTTCAGAGTCTTTCAGATGTGGTTTCAGCCATGTTTCAGAGACTGATACCATGTCAGGGTTGATACTATGTCAGTGTTGTTATGGGAAAGCCAAGCATGAAAGATGGGTAGTTTGTTACATAGGCTTTCGGCGTTAATAGTGGTGAAGAGAAGAGATTTGTGAGGAGAAGGTGTTGGGGTTGGAGTTGGTCTCCGATTGATGGGAGGTCTAGGGTTGGGGTGAATGTCACCTGAAAGAAGGATAGAGATTAGCTCAGGGAGATGGAATAGCATTTTTTGAGGCATTACTAGAGCTGGGTTGTAGTGGAAGAAAACATATGGAAAAGGGATTGTGGGGACTGTGGTATGTATGTGAGGAAGTGAAGAGCTTTAGGTGAAAGAGGAGAGAGTTGTTGCTTTGATAGAGGTGGGGTGAGATATAGGAAGTGTACAATGATTCATTTTTATAGTATTTGGTAGTTGAGTGATAGGGTGGGGTATAGGAAAAGTCAGGAAGATAGAGGGAAGAAGTATGAGAAGTGCAGGTATGGTGTGCATGATTGTTGTAGTGTATTAAGGAAGACTAGGTAAAGTGGTATGTAATGTTGAGAAGATAGAGATGTTTGATCGGGGAAGAAGCTTGGTAGTTGAGATTGAATGAGATGGGGGAGGTTTGGATGAAAGAGATGCGGGAGGTGTGTAGTATTATATGCTGTGAATGGTGTGTGAGTGGTGGTGGTAGGTAATGAGGGTGTGCGTGGAGTGTGATGTGATAGGCCTGGGGTGACGTGGGAGTGGTGTAGTGGATATAAAGCCAGAGGTAGTGGGGGCGGGTGGGAAATGGGGGCAGGGTAGGGCAGCGGAGTGTGCCCGAAGGGTGAACAGAGTGGGCAGAGCCAAAAAGCAGGAATGTACGAGACAAAAATCACAACAAAAAAAACTGTCAGTGAAGAAGCAATTTGTACAGGTAACCTAAAGTGAGTATAACAGAAGGGTTATGGTTGGGCTGAGAGTTATTGGGTTGAGGTTAATGGTGAGAGGGAAAATGCACTTCAGAAGGGATTAAAAGTCGTAACAGAATAGAAACGTGGGAGGAACAGGGAAGCGGAGCAGTAATGCAGTATGTTGCAGCACATGGGAAAAGGAGGTCTGTTACCATCTAACTGCTGTAGAATTGCTATTTGAAAAAGAAAAAACAAAAGCTATTAGCAGGGAGGAAGGCTACTGGTGGGGAAAAGTAGGGGGTAGGAGAGCACCTTTTAGACTGCTGGTGTGCATGCCGCTTGAGTCGACACTTGAATTGGGTTAGGGAGAATCTCTGCTTCACATGGATGTGGCGCCTGTTCTAGAGAATGGGTAGTTTCTGGGATGCATACCTGTCTCTGCAGCAGGTCCTATTTATATTACAGACAAGGTTTAGATCTTCAGAAATGGTAATTCAGGTACTGTTTGTTTTATGGATATGCAGAAGCTCCATCAGAGTGGGGTCGTACAATGCCTTGTATGCCAGGCATAGATCTCCCCTCAGCAGCCTGTAGGAGACAGAATACAGGGATAGGGATTTGAGGTGGTCTGTATAGGGCATGCTACTTGCACCCTGTATTCTTTTAGTAAGGAACCTCTGTGTGCATTTCAGTTGTTGGATATGCCTGGTTAGGTACAAACTAAAGGGGTCATCTAGTACTCAATGATAGGTCTGATGAAAGCTGAATACAGTGGAATGATGACTTTCTTGGACCCAGATGCCATACCTTTGTTGATAAGTTGCACAACATAGAATGATTTCATCACTAGTGTAGACATATAATGGTCAAAGGCTAGATTACTGTCTATGTGTGTTCCCAAGTCCCTGACTACAGGGTCACATCTTGGGGTGTGCTGTCAATATGATAGTTACCAGTAGTGGATAACTTCCCAAATGATACTTTTATGCATTTCTTGGCATTTAGTTTTATTCCATGACTCTGACACCAGTTATTTGTCTATTTGCCCTTTCTAGAGAACATTTGCGTCAGTGGGGGATTCAGTGACCACTCCTAATTTGCAGTCATCTGAAATCTTTGTCAGCCAGAAGCCATTGACATTGGCCTTGACCTCAGAGAAGTAAATGCCAAAAAGGAGCAGTCCAAGAACCAATCTTTGAGGGACTCCACTTGTGACATGCCTCTTTGTAGAGATGGACTCCCCAATTCTAACTTCTTGGGTCCTGTCTGTGAGCCAGCTGGCTGTCCACTGGGTGACATAAGAGTTTGTGCCTAGCATTTTGGGTTTGTCAGTAATGCCTGAGTGGGGTATTGTGTAAAATGCTTTGGCTAGGTCAAGGTAGGCTGTGTTTACCATTTTGCCATCATTCATTGCTTTGGTGACTTTCTCAAAGAAATTCACCAAGTTGAGTAGGCATGACCTGCCCTTTACGAAACTAAATTGGGTTGGGTCCAGTGTCTTGAGGTTTCCTATGTCATTATTGATCATTTCCATGATAATTTGCATATGAGACTAGTGAGACCTATGGATTTTTTTTTAGTTTCCAGGGTCTGTAGATTGCCAACCTTTGTGCAGAGGGATGACTGTTGTTCTCCGTTCATGAGGCATGAATCATGTTTGGAGGCTACAGTTTAGTGGCAGTTCCAGAGGGTCTGATAGGTCATGTTTCATGCTGTTTAAAAGGCTTCCTGGATTATTGTCTAGGCCCATTGATGCAGTGTTCTTGACCTTAGATAGAGCATTAAGAACATGTTCCCTAGTGATAGCAGGGGGAGTTATATTTGATGGTATTTGCTGAGGAAAGGTTGAGGAGGAGAGAGGGGTAAAGTTGGAGCTGAATTTGTTGACCAGTAGATTGGCTTTATTTTCTGACTCAGTATAGGTGGCTCCATTAACAATAAGCTCTGCACACGATTGTGTATTGCCTTTGATGTTGTGGACATAGCTAAAGAATGCCTTTTGGTTGTCCTTTGCCTGGGATGCCAAATTTACCTTAAATTTGACTTTAACATACTTTATTTGTCCTCTGAGTTGTTTGTTTAGTTTGATGAGAGTGTTCTTATCCTGCTGGGTGCTGCACTTCATAATTTTTGCCATGGTTTTCTTCCTTCAGTTAACTAAAAGGTAACATTGGAATCAGGCCGTCACCAGCCAAGTCATCATAAAAATAGTACTGTCAGGTCATTTGCATCCACATGGACTGTGACTGAGGTAATTCTGTTACTTGCGGTCCAGTGACCTGAGTGTGTGTGTAATGTGGCCCCTGATAAGCAACTGACCATGACTTTCTTCTTACTCAGCCTGGTGAGAGGGACATCAGTGTGTCTCACAATGGAGTCTCCAATGACCAGAATGTTGGATTGTGCGTGGCTTGCCTTATGGGCTTAGAAGTAAAGGCTCCTTGAGGTGTGGCTGTATGTGTTGATGTGGGTGTTGTTTTGAAAGAGTGCATTCTGGGCTGCTGTATGTGTTGTGGGTGTTGTTTCAAAAGAGTGCATTCTAGGCTGCTGAGGGCATTTGTTATGTGTAAAGAAAAAGAAGCTACGGTGGTGCAGCGGTAGCATTGTCGCCTCACAGCAAGAGGTTTTCCTGTTCGATTCTCAGCTGGAGCGCCTTCTGTGTGGAGTCTGCGTGTCCTCCCTTCAGTCGAGTGGCATTCGAATGACATGCGTGAATGGGTGTGCCTTCGTTGAAGGATGGGCTTTGGGCTGGCACCTCGGCACCATAAAAATCGACTGCCAATCATTAACGGACTGGAGCTCCGCTGTGGCAACCCCTAACCGGGAAAAGCTGAAAGAAAAACAAGTTTGTAAAGAGAAACCAGACCAATAAAGTCAGGAAGAAGAACTTTAATTCCACAAGCTTTCAAGTTAAAACCCCTACCAGAAGAAATTTCAAGTTAAAAATTCTTCTTCGGTGTGATCACACTGAAGTAGGGTTTTTAACCTGAAAGCTTTGTGGAACTAAAGTTTTTCTTCCTGACGTTATTCGTCTGGTTTCTCTCTACAGTAGACTTTGTTAGTACCGTTGACCAATTTTTACATGGTGTGCTTACTTTTGTGGGTGATTATCTGTACTTTGTCTAAGAGGTCTTTGTGGTTTATGAAGGTTGCATTTAAGTGCCTCAGCATATGTGGATCTATGTGTCTGCTTAGAATTGTGTTTGATGGGTGCAGAGTTTGACTACTGACAACCTGATTAACATTAGGAGTGCTTTTATGCGAGAGATTTGCCCTCAGTGACATTGTGTAACTACATCTCTCACATACAATATCAGTTTGAGAACTAGCTAGTAGTCAGTAAACATGAGGTGATTTCTACATTGTCTCAGGATGCCAATATCCACCAAGCTGGTAATGGAGATAGTGGGAAAGTTTATATCCATGGCAGCAAACCCTTTTGTATTGATTATATGATTGTAGTGATAATAGAAACTAATGTCAATAGTATTTGATTTGCAACTCTGGAAACAGTGCTTGTCACTACAAACTAGTTGCGCTGTGTGCAACCAGGCATTGGTGAAATTTCAAGGGTGGTTTTACAGGAAAAATGTAAGCTCAAGGTGTCTGCATCTATAGAGCTCACTACCACACACTTGAGAGGAAACTAATGAGTACCTGATGATTTATGGATGCAGTATTTAGGCAGATATTCTGAAGTTAAGTTGTACAGCAGCAAATCAAACAGTACTTAGTGAAAATAATTAGTTTGTCAAGAATGATGAAAAGAGGGGAAGTCATCTAAAAGGCTACTTCCTGGCTACTACTAGTTCTGGTCTCACCACCGCTTCATGCTGTTGAGAGACCATGCTCCTTTGCATCCTCTCTCACCAGAAGCAAAACAGTATCACCAATCCCAAGATGAGAAGAAAGTGACAGACCCTTTGGTGATCAACAATCTTGTCCCAGATGATACAAGGGTTTGTAGGCTTGTTGTAGCCTTTTTCTGGTAGCTGCCTTGAATAGCAACCACACCAGTCAGGAAGGTCAAACACAGACTCTCACTGCCCAGTCAGTAACAGGAATTGATGCACTCGGCTCCTTCTCTCATGAGGAGAAAAATACAAGTATAAATTCTTAACTGGAACCAGTGAAGCCGTTATTAGGCTTTCCAGTGGTCAGCAGTCTCCAGGAAACAATGTCCCCTGTGTTCCTTCTTTCGCCAGGAACAAAACAGAAGCACTAATCCCAAGATGACTGCTGAAAGGCAGAATGTAGGCTCTCCAATGTTTGGTGATCTTGGAGTAGATGTTGCAGATTTTAAAGGTAAGATGGAAAAATGTGTTAATATCCTAAGAGCAATGTACATTAAGCATTTAGACATGAAAGTGAGGGTAACTTAAGCCAGTAATTTTAAAAGAGCAATATAGATTGGAAGGGGGGTAGGCACTTCGTATTCTGGGTGTATGGAATACAGTGAGATGGCCAATACATTTAAATAGCTGAAGAGGAGTGATCTCATAAAATGATAATTATTTGCTTACTCGCAGTAGCCAGTTAAAGAGGAGAGGGAAGGAGATATGTGGTCAAATTAACATAAGGGGCAGGAAGCTAGAAAGACAGTTTAGTTTAAAAACACAACAGCAGCAGTAAGGGAGAGTGGGGGAAAACTTAATTTCTGTGCGACTTATAAGAGACACACAGCTGTCGTCTCTTTCGTAGTTTAAAATGCAATTAAAAGCAGAATACAAGTAAAACATAGTGTAAAGTAAATAAATTACAATATAGAAAATAGAAGAAGGCAGAGAAACAATACAAAATGAAAGAAAGCAGAAACAAACTAACATTTTCTTCATAGCAAGATGCGTCAGAGTCTGGGTGAGCTTTTCCAGTAAAGCCTTGTTTGGTTGAGCTTTTATCTAGTTTTATTTGCCATAAACCCTAGTTTGCACCTGGTACTTGGCATCTCTGACACCACATCTTCAACTGCACACAGTGGGTAATGCTGTTGTCATTTTACTCTCCTTAGATGTTGCAGATCTCTATAAATGCCAAATCTGTGTTTCTTAACAGAGGTGACCATACTGTCCACCCATCCTCTTGACTCTGTCGCCTTAATAACATCTTCACTTTTCTGTTCTATTCTGCTTCTGAGTGCTACAGGCACTACTTTTCTAATATATATCAGTGGCACATCATCAGGCTTCATTTGTGTACGATACTCTCCTGGCAAAGTTCCTAAGCCTGTAAACAAAACAGCCTAGGCATACAGGTCATTGTTTTGGTTTTACACAATATCTGAAATGTCTATGTGATGCTGTGATTGATTTTGAATGTAGTCTTTATTTTCACACAACTAATTTATTTTTACCATGTACAGCTTCTCACAAGCTGCATGACCCAGCATATTAGGATAATTTAATTTTTTAGGTACCTGTGTTTAAAAAAGAATATTTAAACTTTTTAGGCTTGTGCTTGCATATCAATAACTTTTGACCTAATGGTGCCACCAGTAGACACAGCTGATTAACTGTTTATACACAGTTCTTTCTTCAGAGCCAAATAAACCTCAAGGCTTTAAAAGTATCTTTTGACAAGATATTGTACTCTGCACCAGTATCTAGTTTAAATTCTGCATTCTGTTTGTTTATTTATTTATTTTGCCAGGGTAGTGCACTGATCAATATTGACCAATTTCAGGCTCAGCCTGAGATAAACATAAATCATTTTACAAACAAAAATACAAAAATGTAAGCAATAACAGAATAGTTTAGACTAATTACAGAAGGAAAAAAACAGCATGTATACATTCCAGTGAACAAGCACAGTACAATATATACTTTATTTTCTAAAGTGGGTTATATTAATCCTCAGCATTTTCTTTGAACAATGTTCTGCATACCTGTCTCACTGTCTTTGATTCATTTTAAGACTTCAAACTATTGGGTTGTTTCACTTCAGGAGTAAGTTGATTTTCATGTTTCTGTTCAACAACATATGCATTATTTCGAATTCATTTGTTTTTGCTTTTACACATTGGCAGAATGCCCTTTTCTAGTATACAGTCTGAAGAACTGGTTGAAAACGTATTACTTCTTCCTGTCATGCTTACTGAAATCCTTAAGTGAAATAATGTGATATTTTCTCTGGGTTCCATTTTGGATTCTCAGTCTCACATGGGTCTCTCTTTCATATAATTTTCTTTTGCAGTACTTCCTTGTCCTTAATTCTTACTTTTGCCTTATAATTTTTTGTAATGATTAGATCTCATGCTGCCTACCCTCAAGCCTCCCTTCAATTCAACATTACACTGTCCATGGGAGACTGTCATCCAGACAGCCATGAGGGTGGTTTATGCTGTCACTAGTGTTCTGGGGATGAGACCATTTTTAATGTGTGTTGATATTAGCATTTCTGTTACTGCTAGGGCTACTCATGTTTCTCTGTCTACTTATGCATGCACCACATATGTGCTGGCAAGAGATACCATCACTGGCTTTAGTGACCATACCTTTGTCTTACATGTACAAGTGCCCTACATCATGATGATCCTCCACTGTCCAGATGAGTGGTGCAAGTCATGCAGGAACCACTATCTCCCCCCATGGGTACACTTATCCTCCATGCCTATGATGTCAGATGTCCAAGCCAGTAATTACATTCTGGCCAGCTGAGCTTTAGTCAAGGTCTTCATCATACAGCTTGCCAAACATACAGTCTTTGAGTGTGTTTTCAGCTTAGCAGCATGCATGTATAGTCATTGTAGGACTTTGTGATGTTGTAAAGAATAGATATCTAATAAATGGTCATCTCATTTGGGCTGACAGTAATTACTGAATTTCCTCTGCATTCTGTTAGTTTGCCTTTTTCCTTAGCAAGAAAAGTAAGAGTTAAAGACTTTATGACTTTTTCCTCAGCAGCATGCAGGACTGCTGCATAATTAAACCTGTTTCTCATCTAATCCACTTTCTGTGGGAAAACATCAAATTTCTGGATTCAACATTTCTAGTTATCAGATAGATTTCGTTCTTGCAGTACAAGTATTCTAAGGGGGGATCCATTTGAGCCATATTTCCACTGAGAATTGTACTTTTGTAGTTCCAGTCACATCATATATATTTCTTCACTCTGCTTCTCCAGCATCATGCAGAAATGCAGCATGTGACGTCCCCTCTCTGAGCCAGTAATCAAGGACCCTGAATCCTCACCACTGACACTGGAGAGGGATGTTCAGTCGGAATAAGAATAGAGACACACATTATTTCCAGATGCAGCTCTCTGCATCAAGCACAGTTTCCCTTAAGAGCACACAGGGAACACTTACTCAGTCCTGGGTCTGGGTTTCGCTTTCTCTGTCTCCTTCCAGGTCCCCAGTAAGACTCCCCACTGGCACAGCTGTAGAGCTGAGTCCTCAGCCAAGTGTTCCAACAAAGTCCTCTACTGCTCTCTCTCTGTGAAACCAGTGTTTTGTGTCCGTGCTCCAAGCAGCTGACACACACATTCTTTGACATTTGATTTTCACACAGAGACACACACACACACACACACACACACACACACACACACACACACACACACACACACACACACACACCTGGGAAAGGCTGACATGGATTTACTAGCTATGCCCCCTTCTGCCCAGACTGTAAGGTAGTTAAACCACCAGCCAGCTACTGTAAGGCTCTTGCAACGGTACCCAATTATACTGAGAGAAATTAATATTAATACAAATGGTAGTTTGACCAACAGCAAGACTTTCAGGAACAACCAGAGCTGCCACCAAATATATATAAGTACTGTCAGAGATTAAAATATTCTGCAAAAGACCAACCACTACTAAATATCTGTTTACAGTAAACACAAGAGTTTCAGTCACAGGAAATATTAAAAATAGCACAGATGAATAGATTTGCACAGATTCAGAAAAACAGTACTTAACTAATCTCACTATATTTTTCTGACTGATCTAGACAATTACTATTCCCTGGTCACTTACTAAAGCAAGGCAAGATGAAATAGGTGAGAGATGAAATGGTGCTTGAGAGAAATGAGCCTGTCTGGGACTACATTAACCCATACCCTGTTTTGAGATTCTGTCTGCACTGGCATTGCTGACCCCACTACAGTGCTGCACTGTCATGTCATATGCCTGAAGCCCTAGGCTCCACCTCAGTAACGTGGCATTTTGCTGGCTGGCTCCATGTAGCCATAGGTCCCCCTGAGACTCCTCCTGTCATCCACTGCAGATACTTAGCACAAGGGCCTCCCTATCATGGTAAGGTTTCATCATGTTATCATGGTACAGTCTGTGCCCCTGCCTCCTGCCTAGCAGTTCTACCATGCAGTTAACATCACTGACCTTCCATACCACTTTGAAGGGTCCCTCCCAAACTGCCTGCATCTTATTGTGTCTGACGAGAATGAGAACCATAACCTGTTGTCCCACAGCATACTTGCGGCCTCGAGCATTCCTGTCATACCAGACCGCAAGTATGCTGTGGGACAGCAGGCTATGGTGTCTCACAGCATACTTGCGGACTCTACCATTCCTGTCATACCAGACCATTTTCTACTGTTGGGCCAAGCCCATGGGCGCTCCTTGTTCATGAGGTTTAGGACATATGCCACAACAGACTTCTTGTGGGATTCCCACTCACCCTGTCACTCATCATGAATCACATCTAAAGGCCCCCTCACCCTGTGCCCATACAGCAACTGAAAGGGTGAAAAACCTGTAGATTCCTGGGGTACCTGTCTGTATGCAAACATCAGATGGGGCAAATATTTGCCCCACTCTCTCTTAAACTGGTCTGCAAATGCCTGTAGCATGGTCATTCGTATGGAGTTTAACCTCTTCACAAGACCATTAATCTGGGGATGGTAGGGGGTGGTCTTTAGATGATTTACTCCACAGCACTTTCACAGACAAGCCAGCAGGTCTGACAATGATACTGGCACCTCTGTCAGCCAATATTTCTCTTGGGAAACTTACCCTGCTAAAAATCTGTAACAAAGCATTTGCCACCTTCTGTGCCTCGATGAAGTACAGAGCCACCACCTCAGGGTATCTAGTAGCATAATCTACTGCCACCAGGATATTCTTCTTCCCTGTGGAACTTGGTATACTCAGAGGCCCCACAGTATCCATAGCTACACCCTGAAATGGCTCCTGTATCACAGGCAAAGGTGTCAAAGGAGCTTTGACCTTGTCTCCTGCCTTGCCTACCTTTTAGCACTGCTCACAGGTCCTGCAGTGCCCTGTTACATCCCTTGCAGTCCCAGCTCAATAAAAGTTCTGCATAATACATCTCTTTATATGCTTTATGCCCATATGACCTGCAAATGTCATAGGCTATGGCTTGAAGTGCTAGATGGTAGGCTGTGGGCACTACCAAGTGCTGTATTACCTCAGCCTCTAGCCCTCCATCACAGATCCTTTCTGTAAATAGTAACCCTTTGATCTGATGTTGTCAGTCTTCATTCATTCATGACAGATGGGTTTCAGTTCCATCCACTGAGCCAACTCAGCCATTATAACAAGTTTGCACCAGCCAGAAACTCTTGAGCTAACGTTACCCGTAGTGCTCCTCTCCTCATCTCTTCTGATCTTGTTTGCTGCATAGAGATTCAAAATGCGTCAGGATTCACAAAATCTTTCAAATTTTTCACTTCTATTCTTCTAAAATCTCTTTATTGCTTAGTCATTTATATATATATATATATATATATATATATATATATATATATATATATATATATATACATATACATACAGTGCTGTCTATGGTTCCAGCTGCTTTGACAGCTCCGATTCCTCTCACTGCTCGTTACCTGGAGATGGGCTTGTCAGAGCAGGGTGTGACCCCGGTTAAGAGGTCGTCTTTCTTGGTTCTGGGCTCCCATCCCTCTTTGGCTGGGCCTGCCTTCCAGATTATGGAGAAGGCACTCATGTCAGCAGCTCACAGTTGGCTTCTTCGACACTAGAATGCCATGTATATATGTCCTCTGGATCACAGCTGCCACAGTCCACTACACTGGGGCAACGGGCACGGGAGCAGCAGGGTACCCTCTCTTCGGAGTTCTCTTCAGACCTGCCCCCTGATGAGCCACCTTGTAAGAAATCATGCAGGAGGAAGCACATTGATTAACCTGAGGAATCTCTCACCGAAGATACAGATTACGATGAGGGGGAAGGATCCCCACACTCGCCTGCTGAAGATGTCTCCTTTGGAGACATACTAGAGATACTGAGAAACAGGGGTGACTGGAAGCCCACCAATCCTTCCCCAGAGGAATCTGTACTCTTACATACTTTCCGTGCCTGACCCTCTACTTCCTGGGTGACCCCACCTGCAGATGTGTTGGTTAAGCTCATTGTGCAGTGTGCTTGGAAGGCCCCTGACACTGTTGAGCCAATCCCCCAGAGACCAGACAAAATACTGTCCCCCCCAGAGGATCAGCCCCACTGGTCCAAAGGCTTGTCAGTAGATGCTATATTAGGGAAGTGGGTTTATGCTTCACTGACCTTTGCCGTACGGTCGATGAATTGTTTGGCACATTTTACCCGTCTTCAAAGGGACCTGATCACAGAACTTTCAGCAACCTCAGCAGTAGCTGTGTCTGATGAGGTACATGACAAACTTGCCTCCCAGCTTGCCACCCTGGATTCAATATGTAATTCATCCATGCAGTTGATTGCACATACAATCAAAGGGGTAGCCAGAGCAGCGGGTTCAGGCATATTCTTGAGAAGTCACTCCTGGATGCACTTGTGCTACTTTGTAGACCCCTTCAAGTCTTTCTTCATCAACGCTGCCATGGATGCTTCTCTCTATTTGCTCCAAAAGTTAAAGACCTGTTAGCCAGGTGTGAAAAGGATGGCAAGACCCTGTTTGCTGTGGGCATACATTTTTCCACTCCTCAGTGAATCCTACACCAGGAATCAGAGAAGTGTAAAGATATAGTTCAGAAAATCCCAAGGGCCTTTTCGTGACATGTGGCGAGTTTCCTCCCCCCCAGGACAGAAGGGCAGAATCTCATCAGGTTGATGACCCCCCACCCCCCGTGGCAGAGAGGGCCTGTGTAACCAGGGCTCCAGAGATTCTTTTTCCTGGCAACCCTACCAGCGCTCCTAAAGTGCGGCTCAATTGCCTCTGGAAGCAGTCTGGGGATGATTCTCTCTGCACTGCTTAGCCTGGCATTCAATAACATCAGATTCCTCTATTCAGAAGATAATTACCAGAGGTTACCACATTCTTTTCGATCTTTACCTGAGGCCATAAAGGCAAATCCCTGACATTCCACCCAGTCAGAGGAATGCAACAGTGCAAGAAATTCAAAAGCTGCTCTAAAAAAGAGTCATCCAAACAGTCTCACCAGACCAAGTAGAATCTGGATTTTACTCAAGGTTCTTTTTAGTGCCAAAAAAGATAGGGGACTGAAGGCCAATTTTAGACCTCAGCATCCTAAACAAGTTCGTCAAACAGAACAAATTCTGGATGGTCATGGTCCAGTCTATCCCCCCATTACTGGAAAAAGATGATTGGATGTACTCAATAGATCTCCAGGATGCATATTACCATATAAAAATGGACAAACGCTCCAGGAGATGTCTCTCTTTCTGGCTGGGAACCAATCATTACCAATTCTGAGCACTGCCCTTCGGTCTCTCCACAGCCCCCAGAGTGTTCGCCAAATGTATGTCAGTAGTAACAGCTCACTTGATACTGCAAGGATTCTATGTGTTTCCATATTAGATGTTGGGCTCCTTACTGCCCCCACCAAGCATCTACTACTTCTCGCCTTGCACTACACACTACACCTGGCACAGCTCTTGGGTATCTCAATAAACAAGGAGAAGTCGAATCTAATACCTTCTCAAAGCCTAGAATTCCTAGGAGCAACATTCAACATGAGGTCCTGTCTTGACACTCTTCTTCATCACTGACTACAGAGGCTAAGATCTCAGCTCTGGGTGATACTCTGTCAGGACAAAGTCCCAGCTTGTTTAGTCCTTCAACTGCTAGAGTCAATGGCAGCAACAATCACCATAGTTCCCCTATCCAGACTCCAAATGAGGCTACTACAGTGGCTCCTAGTATCACAGTGGTCCCTATTAACACATTCTATGTCCCACCCAATCCACATAACAAACCATTGCAAGCAGGATATGAATTGGTGGATTAAGTCAGAAAAGGAGTTAGTCGTCCCTTCTCACCCCCTCAGCCTAAGGCTGTGTAGTGACCATGGACTCATCCCTGATGGGGGGGGGGGGTATTTTCAAGGAAAGACAGTCCAAAGCACTTGGACCCCCTTAGAGGCCAGTTTGCATATCAATGTCCTAGAACTGAGGACGGTGCTTCTGGCATTGCAAGCATTCCAATCTGCCCTCCTGTCGGGGACAATTGCTATCCATTTACACAACATGTCGGTCATCTGGTATATCAACAAATAGGTGGAACCAGATCCTACCCATTATGTTGGGAAGCCATGAGAGTATGGCAATGGGTGATAGCCTCCAACTGCTTTCTGGTAGCAACACACATTCCTGGAAATTCCAATGTGATTGCGGACAAACTAAGCAGGTGCATTCTCCTGCCTCATGAGTGGTCTCTCAATCCTAAGGTAGTGTAGGAGATTGTTTGTCACTGGGGTCAGCCTTGCTGCGATGCATTTGCATCTCCCATCAACCACAAATGCAGCAGCTACTTTGCCCTAATCCCCCTTCAAGGGGAGTCCCCGAGGGACACTCCAGTACACAATTGGCCCCCGGGACTGCTTTATGCCTTCCCTCCCTTTCCTCTGATTCCACTATTTTTAAAGAAAACACATTGGTTGAGAAGCAAAGTAATCCTCATTGCACCCTATTGGCCCCACCAAGTCTGGTTTCCCTTCCTTTGGCCTCACCTAGTTCACCACCCATGGACTCTGGACCCGACTCCAAGATTACTATCACATCCACAGGGGTTGGTCCATCCAAACCTATCAAGCCTCAAGCTGACAGCTTGGTACCTCCCCTTCCAGTAATTGCCAGGTAAAATAATCCATCTTCCCCTGTACAAAAAATACTTCTACTTCACATAAACCATCCACCAGGAAAATTTATAGTAAGTGGAACAGATTTGTGTTGTGGTCTCGAGAAAAAGGACTTGACCCTTTTTCAGCTCCAATTAATACAGTGTTGGAGTATTTATCAACCTTATTCCATTCAGGAGCCACAGCTTCTACTATTAGAGTCCATTTAGCAGCTATTTCAAATTTCCATAACAGTTTTGACGATTTCTCTTTAATATCTCACTGTCTCTGCAAAACCTTCTTAAAAGGAGTCATGCATTTAAAACCACCCTTTAAAGAGCCCATTGAACCTTGGAATTTTTTATCGCTGGTCCTACAAACCTTGACTTGTCAACCGTTTGAGCCAGCTGGCACTTGCGATATAAAATTTTTGTCTTGGAAGATTTTATTCCTGGTAGCCATCACTTCAGCCAGGAGAATATCAAAATTACAGGCCTTACGTGTAAAGCACCCTTACATAGTTTTTCACAAAGAGAGAGTGTCTCTCCGGACTAACCCCTCCTTTCTACCCAAAGTTGTATCCGATTTCAATATTAATCAATCCATTGACCTGCTTGTTTTCTTCCAAAACATTTCTAACAAAGGAGAATATTGTTTGCATTTATTGGATGTACATATACAATTGTGTTTTTACTTGGACAGGATTAAATTGTTCAGGAAATCAGGCCAGTTGTTCCTGTCTTTTTCAGGAACCAAGTTAATGAATCAGTTTTTAAAGTCACTTTGGCAAAATGATTAAGAGACTGCATCTCCTTTATCTATCAACAAAATAAAATGCGTTTAACAACTAAAGTCAAGGCACATTCAGCCAGATCATTTGCCACTTCATAGCCTTTCATTTGAGAGCTTCTATGGATGATGATTGCACAGCAGCTACTTGGGCTACCACTCATATCTTTATCACTCATTACAAATTGAACATGGTCTCCAGGGGAGAGCATCCTTTGGCTCAGTAATGCTCAGGAATATCCTTCCATAGGGCCTCCCAGGACATAAAGTAGCTAGGGACTGTGTCCCATCTGTCATGAGTGAGTGAAGATTGACACCATCAGATAAAGAAGTTATATTCTTACCATAACGTTCCATCTGTGTTGTCGATCTCCATTCATTCAGGACATCCCACCCTCCCCCCCCCCCCCAACACTCCTGGAGGTTCAGATTTGGTCTTGGTTATGTGATAGGACATTCGCTCAGACAGAGCCTCCACTTTCTTATTCTTACGGGCAAACTCAATCTGAAGAGATGAGGAGAGGAGCACTATGGGTAACCTTAGTTTTAAAGTTTCAGGCCAGCGCAAGCTTGTTATATCAGCCGAGTCAGTTCCGAGGACGGAACTGAAACCCATCTGTCATGAATGAATGAAAATAGATAACACAGATGGAACATTATGGTAGGAACATAACAACCTTTTCCAGTATACACACACCTCTTTTCCTTGAGAATCAGGTGCCTCCCTAGCTACCTCCCTCAAGTCTCTTGGTGTAGGGTCTGAGAGCTGAACCTGTGTCAACACTATCTTTGTAACTCTTCCCAGCTCCCCTTCCACAGAAAGTCTGGTATCCTCTGACAGTGGTGCCTCACTGTCAGCCTGGGTACTACCACTCACCTCTGCCCTTGCAGTCACTTTGTCCAAAGGAACATCATTACCTACCAGCAGCTGTCGCTCACCTTCAAGCTCACTGCTACTGGATAGCTCCCTCCCTGAAATAGCCCCCTCACCAACCTTTCTAAGAGCCTCTAGACTAACTAGTCAGAACTCAACTTTTCATGAAACACTCAATACTTTGAGAAATTATTTTAAGGAAAGAGGCTACAAGTATAAAGACTGTGATGAGATACTTGACAATGTAGCTATAGAAAGGCAAGGGAGAGGTAGACCCTTCTTTAACAAAGACAGGGGTCATAAACTAAGAAGAAGGAATACTTCTGTACATAACACTAGACGCACCATTCCATATACTAGTAACAATAACATGATAAGGAACATAGTGAGTAAAGACTGGAACATACTGAGAGTGGATGAAGAGATCCTTGAGATAGTAGGCATACAACCAAGATACACATATAAGAATACCAAATCTTTAAAGTGGATGTTATGCTATGATAAAAATAAGACTTCTAGGATGCAATCGGACAGGAAGGGTACATTCTCCTGTAGAAGCTGTAACCAATGCACATTCATGGTAAATACGAATGTCTTTAAACATCCAGATACTGGTATTGTTTACACATTTCAACATTATGCAGATTGCAATCACAAGATCTAGCCCAATGTCAGAAATGTGACTCATTCTATATAGGAAAGACAAACAGAACATTACAAGAAAGGGTCAGGGAACACCTATATGCCATCCGTAGAGAAGATGAATGTAATGCATTAGCAAAGCATATGATCAGTCATGACCTGACACACAAGTTTGTCTTTTTAGTGATAGAACTAATCACACATAATGTCAGACTAGGTAATATCAGGAATCATACAGAGAAAGAGAAGAATAGATGGATTCTAAGACTACAAGCTGACAAAGGGCATGGGCTCAATGAAAACAATCTCGTTGAAACCCTTCCTAATAGATAGACCTTTAATACATTGACTATATTGCTGCTATTATAGAGACATTGCACTTTATATGGGCCCTTAAATTAATGCTCCCATACATATATATATATATATATATATATATATATATATATATATATATATATATATACAGGGATATGCCATTGTATGTGTCTTCTAACAGCTTGATTACTTGAATGCACTGCTCTAGCATTATGTTCTATATTTTCTGTTTATACTATGAGCCATATAATTCATATCGAATACATTGTTTTTTATGAATATATATTATATTGCTGCTACAGATGTATGTATATCATATGTTTATACACCTTACAAGTGCTTTTGAACTTCTGTTTATAGTGTGAGTCATATAATTTATATCATATACGTTGTTTTTTATGAGTATCGACCATATTGCTGCTGTAGATGTATTTATAATACATATTAATACACTTTATAAGTGTTCTTGAAGTTCTTCTGCTGCTAAATGTACAAGTGCACTTTATGTGTTCTTCCACTACTTTTCGTTTTTTAACTTGCACCATGAGCTATATAATTCATATCAGATACATTGCTTTCACTAATTTATACTACATAATATATATTTTTTCGGATCGCCTGTTATAGATTTTACATGCATTGAATATGTTGTTGCAGAAACTTACAGAATGGAATTGTGTACATAATGTAAGTACTTCAGAAACAGTGTTGCTTTACACATATATCTAGATATATTCAAGAAAGTGCTACTGGGGCGGAACCTTAATGGCAAAACTGAAAGCAGCAGTATTTTAGAGCTAGGGTTATCACCTGTCCCACTTTGCGAGGGGCAGTCCCTCTTTGGGCTGTTGTGTCCTGACAAAAAATTGTAAAAATGTCCTGAGATTTTAGGACAAAATTATTTCCTATATTTTATGTAATGGTTGCATAAAACAGTTATCCTGTATCTAAAATGCCTAAATGTTATAAGAAACAGAATAAGCAACTAAAATGCTACAAGAATAAGCTTTTAGTTAGGCAAAAAAGTTAAGTTCTAACCTTTGTACTGACTGTGGATATGTGTTGGCCTGTAAAATCTGATGTTTGTACCAAAAATCTCCCACTTTGGCTTTTTGAAAAGGTGACAACCCTATTTAGAGCTCCATATAACTAATTAAATAAAACAGGAAAAAATATTATTTTTTCTTCAAAATATAAAATCTTGTAGATAAAGGACTAAATTACATAATTAGAAACTTTGGTGAAGTTATGCAAATAATTTCCTGTCAGAAAGCTTGGAGATGTACTCCCTTGTTAAAATGAGTAACTCAAAGAATTCTCACCAGGATGCTACCTTAAAGAAGAAACTACAACAGATGACATCTGCCCTGCAGGAGCTGTCTTGGAAGATGGATGATTTTAAAGAAAACCTACAAAATCTTAAAACAAGCAGTCAAAAACAGACTGACACTCTCAAGGAAATGTTACAACACTGGACAAGGATAACAGGTATAGAAGTTTCACTAAATGACATAGAAAGCAGAATTAAGGAAGAGGAAACACAAAAGAACTGCTTCTTAATCAAAACATTTGGCTAGTTAATAAAGTAGATGATTTGGAAAATAGGGAGAGGAGAAATAACATCAGGATTTTCGGATTACCTGAAACCACAGAACATGAGGATATTTCCTTTTTTATCAAGCTGGATCCCTGACTTTTTAAATTAAAAATGACTTTCCTTTGGCATTGAAAGGGCGCACAGAGCTCTTGGGAAACCTGCCACTTACTCAAATTCTCCTCCTAGATCAATAATTATAACATTTCTTTCATACATGGACAAAGGAACTGATTTTAAGATCTGCTTGGAGGAAGGCGCCTCTAAAATATAAACAAAGCCTGATAAGGTTTAATAGCGACTATTCTTCCAGAATAATAGAACAAAGGAAAAACGTTTGGCCAATGATAACATTTCTGAAACAAAACATCAAGGCTCAGCTTGCACATCTAGCTAAGATAAAAATACTGTATGCCAATGAGATGAGGACTTTTAATGACTTAGAAGAAGCCTCTTCATTTATTAAAAATAATAATGTGATTACCATATCAGAAGATATGGAATGGATGTCACCTTTTCTTAAGAGAACAAAAGAAACAAATGTCTGGACAGACGTCAAAAAGAAAAAGCATAAGACTGACACCAAAAATATTGTTACAGCCAAGTCTCTCAAAGCATCTGCTATGATATGAATTGTTTTAACATTACTTTAAAAGACCAATTTTACTGCTTGAAAATTTAAAACAAAGGTAATTAACTACTGGAAACTATAACTTTATTTTTTGAAAATAGATGACACATGAGAATTTTCACATAACCTCAGGTATGTAAAACAGGGTACTTTTCTTTCTCAGAAGGAGGGTTATATAGCACATAAAATGTATACATTGTTAATCAACACACAGTGTGTGTGTGTGTGTGTGTGTGTGTGTGTGTGTGTGTGTGTGTGTGTGTGTGTTTTCTTTGCTTTTTTCTCATTATTTATTTTTATCTGCATCTTGTCTCCCTTTCTATATTCTTTCCTATTTACTATACTAATATAGTCTATATATATTTAATAACCCACTACCCATACAAAGATAAATAATAGTCTAAAGTAATCTAGCTATAGGGTAAATTAATAGGAAAAGTGGACTCAATTAGATGTTATTATAATATTTATTAGATTGATGATAGACACTGTTATGCTTATTGGGTTACGGGACATGTTCGCAATTAACTCTGAAATGTTTCGTTTGTATACATATGCCAGTTGAATTATTTCCTTTTAGTATTAACAAAATATATAAAAGGAGGGAAAATGTACTGTTGAGAGAAGTGAAGCTTTTTTTACATTCTATTAGCCTCACAAACTATTTCAGTTTTTTAAACATTCACTGCTAAGGAACTGCTATATTTGCATTGCCATAGCAACAGAAAACAATTGTGGCAGTTTCTATGGACACTGTGAATCTGGGAAGTGCATTTAGCCTTACAGATAACAAATAACGAGAAAGTAATGTTGTTTACTTATTAAATTGAACTATAACCTAAGGAAGGGTAAATTAAATATAAGACAGCTTGTAAATACTTTATGAACTACCTACATTGGATTACACATACCTGGAAACTCAACTGAAATGTCCCCAAACTACATGTGCACTTAAATGAAGCTGCCTGATTAAAACGTATTACTCAGTTTAACATGCTGACTCCATAAGCTGTCTGCTCTATAAATGTTACATTTTATATGTTACTTGCAAATGACAGTCTCTAGAACACACGAAAAGATACATATTACTTCTTGCAACATGTTATCTTTGCAGTAACCTCACACTCTGTACAAACTCATTTGGCAACTGATAAACCATTCATTTAAAATATCAGTTTAAATATTAATTTTGCTCTTGAAATGCTGCTACTGTTTTGACAAAATATCATCTGAAGTGAAAAATGAATGATTTGAAAGAAATGAAGTACTGCACAGATTTCAAAAGACAGTTGTTGACACTACAGTATAAGTAGAAATGTATACATACAAGGAAGAACTGAAATGTTTTAGTCCTCTAGTTAAAATAGCTTACTGCTAACATTTTGCTATATCAGAAAGATTAAAGAGCTAGGAAATTACTATTATTTTGTCTTTATAATGTTTAATAGAGAGATGTTAGACACTGCTTTGTTTAATGGATGACGGACTCCTGAATGTTATATTTGTTTACCTATGTTTGCTGAATTACTTTTACTAGTACTGATTTAAAACAAAAAAGAAGGGAAACCTCTGCTTTTGGCTAAAGGAGATGAGGCTCAAGTGTATTCTAACTGCCCCTTGAACTCTCTAAGATGCTTTAAACACTACTTGATTAAAACTTACCTAAGGAAAGTCTTGATGACTATATGGGTACCTGTATATTTATCCTAGACCTGATGCGAGTTCCCCTTCTGGAAGCAGGAGGTGTCCTATGCAGGGGTGGGGGTTGTCAGAGTGATCATAGTCCATGGTTTGACTCTGCTTTGTACGTCTGTGAAAGCACTGGACATTGGAATGCAGGGCGCCCCTGTTCAGCGACAGGGATAGCACTGATGAGTCATGTCCTTTCATAAGTTTGAGTTGAAGTTGGTGGGGATGAAGAAAGGATAAAAAGGAGAGCAATACACCTACAGTAAATTTGTGCTTCATTGGCAATCAGCCATCATCTCCTACAGAGTTTTTTAGCCAAACTCTTCTAGTACTAATCCATTCGATGTTGGCTTATCTAGTGTTTGCTCCTCTGTTGTGTTTAATTTAGCCAAAATGACATATCTGACATGGTTAAGAACTCTTAAGGGTAACTATATATTGGATATTTTCTAAGTCAATAAAATAGTTGTTTACACTATGAGCAGTTCATCCTGGTGTATAAAATAATATAGAATTTCATATCTTGTTTAAGAAAATTATCCATACAATAATTTAACGTATGGAGCTCAGTTGATATTGTTGGTTAAAGGTATCAGTGATAATCCAATAGATCTATCTTTATCTATTGGATTAGGAATGACTTTCATTCCATATTTAATGGGGAATTCATATTTACTTGTATTTGATACTTTAGAATTAATGTTTTATGAAAATACATTTTTAAAGCCTGACCAGAATTCTACTCTATGTGTATTTAAAGAAGAAAGAACATTGACTAGCACTTCTAAGTTTACACACATAAAAATAACATTCATCGTTATCAGAGAATATGGTATAACAACTATAATTAAAAAAAAGAAACAAAATGCATCTACCAGCAATAACTTGAAATGGATTTAACATTCTTATCCTTAAATACTAATGGCTTAAATAATGCAAATAAACAATCTGACTTACTAAAATATTTAAATCTAAATAAGGCACAAGTATTATTTCTCCAGGAAATGCATTTTAAGACTAGTGATAGCTGTATTTGGAACCCTGAGGACTATACTGTCTTAGCTCAATCCTCCTATAGAACAAAGACAAAAGGAGTATCAATTCTCTGGAAGAAAAACATAATCACTCCAAAAGTTATTTATAAATATGAAGACAAAGTAGGTCTACTAGCATTTGTTATAGTCAAATTTAATAACAGAATATGGACTTTAGCCAATCTATATTGGTCCCCAGGAATTAGAGCAGGAACGGTTAAAAAACACCTACATTTTGTTTCCAACAATTATAAAGGAAACCTAATAATGGGAGGAGATTTTAATTGTATCTTAGAAGCTTCTGAAACCACCAAGAAATCTTTTCATATTCCAACTATTTCAAAATCCTTAAATATGGATTGTTTCATTTAATAGACACTTTCAAAATAAAAGATGATACATCTTTATTATTTCCCCATAAAGACCATAGATTTGGAACACAAACCAGAATAGACAAACTATTCCTAGTTCAAGATTTACAAACAAAAATCCTCAACTTCTCAATAGTTCCATGCCCCTTCTCAGGTCATGACTCACTGATAATGAAACTCCAAATAGAGTTAAAACCATAAATCTTCTCAACTAGAATTCCATGATATATCATGAAAAATTAAAAAATTCAGACCCTGGATGTTGTCAGAACTACAATTATTTCTTGAAATTAATAATACAGCAGAAATCAGTAGAGTCATGGTATGGGACTCCTTAAAAGCGTATTTATTTGGTAAGACCCTTAGCTGGTACAAAAACAAAGTTAGAGAGTGGGAATCTGAATCACTAGACTTGCAAACCAGACAGACTCTTGACAGCAAAATCTGAAAAAAAAAATCAAAATTGCCCAGAAGTCAGAAAGGAAATAGAAGAATTAAATAAAACATATAATGAAATTCTAACACACAAAACTTGTCTAGCCTTGGAAAAATTAAAAGTAAATTCATTAGCCACCTCGCCCAGATATCTACATAACTTATCTACAATAATTAAAATACAATCTAAAGCAAATAACATTAGTAGTATATATCATGAAAAGAAAGGGAAAAAAGTATCAGATATAGGAGACCTCCCTGAAGCATTTCAGTTCTATTATATGGAACATTTCAAAAAAGTATCAGATATAGAAGACATCATTGAAGCATTTCAGTTCTATTATATGGAACATTTCAAAAAAGAAGATTTGGATACCAACCAATTAAACTTAGATACAAACCTCATCAATATAAAAAAAATCCAGAAAACTTAAAACTAGACTTACAAAAACCTATATCCTACAAAGAAATTGTTGACAAGATAAAAGAAAGTAAATCTAACAAAGCTCCAGGGATAGATGGTATAATTATGGAAATTTACAAACTCTTCCCTTCAACAGTAATCTCCCTTTTTCATAAAATTTTGCTAGAAGTCCAGTCAGAAGCAAAGATACCACCCTCATGGAAATGTTCTCTCATAACACCAATTCTAAAATATAATAAACCACCAAACCTTTGCACCTCATATAGACCTATATCATTACTGAAGAATGATTACAAAATATTTGTCAATTTTAGCTAACGGAATAAAAATCCTACTTTCAAAGACAATGAATAATGACCAGACTGGATTTATATATAAAGGGCACCCACATGACAATATTAAAAGGATACTTACTTTTATAGATTATGTGAATAAAGAAGATAGAGAAACACTTGTAATTGGATTAGACATAGTCCCAGTTGAGGGAGTTGAAGGCTTTTTCTATCTATTTAAAACTTCAGCGTTATTTGAATTTCCTCCTTCCTTCATTTTACTACTAAAAACATATATATTAACAACTTGGCCTACATTAAATTAGGTCCTTTCACCTCACAATCTATCCATGTAACACAAGGTACTAAACAAGGATGACCCCTATCACCTATTCTATTTGCTTTGGCTATAGAAATACTTGCAGAAATAATACATAATAATCCAAGAATAAAAGGAATAGAAGTCTATGACCAGTACATCTCTAAAGTCATGCTTTTTGCTGATGATATTTTATTAACCCTATCAAACTCCAGAGTCATTAGCCCAGAAATTAGTAGATTATTGGCCACTTTGGGCTAATTTCTATCTCTTTCATTTCCCTGCTATAAAACCCGCATTTGCAAGGTTTTTGTGCTAGTATGCAGTTCAGCAAGCTCCTGCCTGGTGCCCTGCAGAGTTCCATAGCAGCAGAGAGACAAAAGAGAGACTTTTAAGTGATTAAGTATCATTTTTCTGCATTTTCTTGCTGCCTTTAGCTAATTCTGCTTAAAACGCTGATTTTCTAGAGTTTCTGTGATTTTAAAAGCTTGTTTCAGCTACATATTATACGTATTTTACTACCTGCACTTTAACAAAGTCTTTTTTGTTAAATTACCTGTTTAACTGTTGTAGGCTACACACTCAAGTGTGATAGCCATTTCTGTGTATTTAAAGTGTTTCTTTTGATTGTATCTGCTTTATTTTCTGAAAAAAAAAATACTTGTTTTCCCACCTTTCTAAGCTAGTTTAGTCCAGTTTTCAGGTTAGT
Source organism: Protopterus annectens (assembly GCF_019279795.1). Classification (NCBI taxonomy): domain Eukaryota; kingdom Metazoa; phylum Chordata; order Ceratodontiformes; family Protopteridae; genus Protopterus; species Protopterus annectens. The sequence continues at coordinate 213,421,991 of NC_056733.1, read as the reverse complement.
GCTGAATTCAGGGCTGTGTTACAAGTTTCTGTGTTTGCCCATACCTTACTTGGATAGAAGGAAGTTTCTCAGTTCACTGTGAGAGAGGGAGCTTTGAGCAGCCTATCTGTCCCTGGAGGAGTGGTTTCAGCCCGGTAATTAGTAGTTTATTGGCCATTTTGGGCTAATTTCTATCTCTTTCATTTCCTTGCTATAAAACCCACATTTGTGTGGTTTTGCACGCTGGGCAGCGCCGGTTAGCTAGGGTATAAGTATTCCCGGCTCCACAAAGTGTACTCTTCAATTTTTCCCTTGGAACTAGACAAACTTTCAACTTAAGCACTCAAATCATTCACTTCTCATCCCTGCACTTGCCCAAAACTCATAGCAAGCACTAATAAACCTTAGCACTAGACCCCCCCTATACTGTAGAGAAGGACAAGGCTCTTTATTCGACCTTACCAGCCAGTCAGTAAAACAGTTCACTGTACCTATCCAGGCATGTCCAAAGGGCAGTTTCAGGTGTACTCTCCAGTCCAACTGGTGAATCTGGGCATTTTAAGGCAATGTTACAATTGCCTCATGTACACAGACAACCCTCTCCTCCTTCCACCAAACACTAATATATGTGAGAGATGCAGTTATACAGCCAAATTGGAGGCAAAGCTCTCTCAACCCAAGACTGGACCAGGCAGTCAAGAGGAGAAGGGAATTACTTGCATCACACCACCAGTCTCACATAGACCTATGAAACCAGCACTGGCAAAAAACACACATAAATACACAAAAACATACTCGGAGGTTCTAAATAAAAATCTGCAAAAGCAACAGAGACCTCCAAAGCAGACATCCAAGCAACCTCCACCCTCAGCACAAACCATGAAACACATACTTCACAAAACCAGTGTGCTACACAGTCACAGCCCTTAAGGCAAAATAACATACCCAACGCACTAGTAATAGGTGACTCTATAGTCAGGCACACTGACGTCCCACTCACTAGGCTGAACAAGGAGAAGGTTACTGTAAATTGCCTGTTGGGTGCCAGGATCTGCTACATAACACAAGCACTCAGGTCACTCCAGAACAAGTACAAATATGACTGTCATTGTCCATGTTAGTGTGAATGACCTGAGCCGTACCTCCCTGGACTACATGAAAAGATACGTGGAGGAGCTCTCTGATCACGTAGCCCAGGCTGGTATGACCCTGACCCTGAGTAGCATCCTGCCCTCACCAAGAATGATACCACGGTATAGAGAAAAAATGATCAATTTCAACAACTGGTTAAGCTTCTGGTGTCATTCAAAGGGGATCCAGTGTCTGTCAGCCTGGGATGACATACTCGACAAGCCACGCTGCTTTGCTAGAGATGGCTTTACACCTGTCACCCTTAGGCTTTCGAATACTGGCCAAGGCTCTTGCCACCCCTGTAGTGTCTTTTTTAGGCAAGGCTCAAAAGACAAACCCACTGCCGTAAATAGCACAAGTAACAAAAAACTGAGGGTAATGCTGCTCAATGCCAGAAGTCTAAACCTCAAAATGCACACACTCGAGGCACTCCTCAGTATGGAGAAAATCGATATATGTGCAGAAATGGAAACCTGGTTTAAGGCTCGAGAGAGCACCCCAGCACTACCAGGTGACAACTCACACCATACATTTTGGCCACAAAACCCGGACCGAAATACAAAAGGTGGGGGAGTATCCATATTCATCAAGGATACTCACACCTCCAGGTTAGTGGCACAGCACGATGCTTCAGAGATCATCCACGTGCAACTAACAACGGGCAAAACTGCTATTCAAATTATAGCTTGTTACAGATCACTCACCATGTCCCAGGACCCACACTCCGCATTCCTGGAAACACTGGGAAACATAAAGGTCCTACCAAACACCCTGATATTGGGTGATTTCAATTATCCAAACATTAACTGGAAGAGCTACTCAAGCATGAACTCCCTGGCCCAACATTTCCTAGAATTTATAAATTCAAATGCCCTGGATCAACTGGTTAACACCCCCACCAGAGGTGACAACATATTGGACCTGGTCATCACCAACATGGGCGACCGGTGTTCCACACCGGAGGTCAACCCCCTCTCTGGTTAGATCTGACCATAAACTAATCACTCTGGATATCCACATTCCGCCACCACCCCCGGTCAAAGAAACCACCGTGAAAAACTTTTCAAAAGCAAACTTCACGTTACTTAAGACCCGAGGTGGGAAGTTTCAAAGCCCCCATGCTAAAGGATAATGCTGTCCAAGCTGCAAAATCCTTTATTAATGCACTCTACGGGCACCTACAAGAATGCATAGATCATGCTATCCCAAACAAAACCAAAACTCACTCCTCCAAGAAAAGTAGACCAGTCTGGTGGACCCCTGCCATAAACAAGCTATACAATAGAAGGAGGAAACTAGTACAGAAAAGAGTAAAATCCCAGGAAGGGAAGACATCCCTGATCAGTATCAGCAAGAAACTATGTTCCCTTATAAAATCATCCAAGGCTAGCTTCGAAAGAAAAATTGCCATGGACTCCAAAGATAACCACAAGGCATTCTTTAGCTATGTCAAGAATCTTAAGTGGCAATTCTGCAGAATGGCACAAAATACACTGAACCGACCAATATAGCCAACATCCTGGCAGACAGGTTCAGTGCAAACTTCACCCCCCTCTCGCCCCCAAAAGGGCCCATAATTATACCAGAAGAATGTAGTGCCCCTGAAATCACAGACACTCAGGTTGAAACAGCCCTCTCCAAAGCCAAAAACACAGCATCAATGGGACCGGATGGTGTCCCAGGCTGTGTCCTATATGAGCTCAAAGATGAACTAACCCCTCACCTAAACACACTGTTTAAACTCAGCTCTCCACAGGCTACATGCCCACAGAGTGGCGCACAGCAACTGTTATTCCGCTCCACAAAGGTGGAGCCACAACAGACCTCGGGAACTATCACCCTATAAGCCTGACTAGCTTGGTCTACAAAGGTATGGAGTGCATCATCATGGATCTCATTAACAGAGACATTGGAAACCTCCAAACACTGGACCCAACCCATTTCGGCTTTAAGGGCAAATCATGCCTCCTAAACCTGGCGGACTTCTTTGAGACCGTTACCAAGGCTATAGATGAGGGAAAGGTAGTCCACACAGCCTACCTAGACCTCACAAAGGCCTTCAACACCATTCCCCACTTGGGTATTATAGACAAGCTCACCAGCCTGAACATAAACCCCTACATCACGAGATGGATTGCCAACTGGCTCACAGACAGAACCCACATGGTAAGAGATGCAGGAGCTAGGTCTGACTATAAACCGGTTACAAGTGGCATTCCCCAGGGCTCAGTCCTAGGATCCCTCCTGTTTGGCATATACTTCTCAGAGGTACAGGCAAGCACAGGAGGACTATGGCTCACCAAGTTCGCAGACTACTGCAAACTAGGGGCTATAATTGATTCTCCGGCTGACACAGACATCCTCCAAAAGGGTCTCACTGAAACAGATACCTGGTGTCAAAACCATTTTTCAAGCTAAATGCCAAAAAGTGCATAGTCATCTCCTTTGGAAAAAAACAAAGCACCCACAAACTACCACATAGGTGGTTGGCCCCCTAAATATGGAAGACGTAATAAGGGATATGGGGACCCAAGTAGATAGTAACCTCTCCTTTGATAATCACATTGCCAAAGTGGTTAGAAAATCCTTCTGTGTGGCCCACCTAATCACAAAAGGGTTTGCATCCAGATCAAAAGAGGTCATTGGGCCCCTCTATGCATCACTCATCAGACCCACCATAGAGTACAGAGCCCCATTTGGGATGTACCTTACAAGACACCTGCAGCAACTGGAAAGACTCAGAAGTTCCTCACCAAGAGGATCACTGGCCTCAAGCAGATGCCCAATGCAGCTCGACTGAAGAAACTCCAGCTGTACTCTGTTGCATACCACCTACTCAGAGGTAATCTCTGCCGGACATACAAGGCCATGTCCAACCCAAAATTGATGGACATGCTTCACATAAAGAAAACCATATCCCCCCGAGCCACACACTCCAGGGATCTAAACTTCACCACAACAATAAATAGGACGTGCTGGAGGGATAGATTCCTGTCCCAGAGACTTCCCATGCTCTGGAACAAGATTCTAATCTACATTAGGCAGAGCTCCTCGCTAACCCTCTTCAAGAGAAGCCTTGACAAGTGGATGGGAAACGGAAAGTTTACCCCAGGGATCACTTCAATGGCTCTGCTGGACAGAGGCACAGGGAACTAATCTAAGGGGGCGGCGAAAGCCAACACATTCCGGCTAGGCTTATAAATGCCTTCTGGCAGAAAGCCTAGTACCTACCTATGAACTAGAAGAAGTAATGGAGAAAGTCTATAAGATCTCAGGTCTTCACTTTAATAGATCAAAATTAAAATTTATTTTTTAAACAAGAAAAAAGAATTACAAGCTATAGATAAACCCATCATAGGAAAACAAGAATTTATGCTAAATTATTTAGGAATAGTGTAATGCAAAAATCTAAATGAAACAGTATTAATAAATTATAAAAACATTATTGAAACAATAAAAATATATATGGAAAAGTAGAACAAAATAATATTAAGTTTTGAAGACAGATTACAATTAATAAAAGCCAAAAATACTATATGTAGCATTAGCAATACAGTTAATTCCTGAAAGATGCATTCCTAAAGAAATGAACTCATGTTTAATACATTTTTTATGGTATCCCAAAAAGAATAGAATAGCTCTAACACATCACATTAGACCCTGGAAATGAGGAGGATTGAACTTCCCAGAAATTGAAGCATATATAAAAGTATCTGTGCTTAAAACTACAATAGATTGGATAAACCCAAATTACTTTGCCAACTGGAAAGAATTAACAACCGTTATATTAATAACTTAATTTAATCTATTAAAACAATTCTTAATACTAGACAAATCTAACAAACCTTGGTACATACTATGCATTAGTATACAATATAATATAACAAAACCATTTAAAACATTTCTGATTAATCATTATATTAATTCCTTTAGGAAACTTATCAATGCATAGATCCAAAACTTTGGTTTGACCTTTTAGCCCCGTTTACCATCACTAAGAATTTTCTTCACAAAATATATAGGAAAACAATAACCTCCTGGGAACAAAATGGATTCTTATGCTGGTTTCAATGTGTAAAAAAATGAAATGTTTTAGATATACATATGATAAAAACTACTTACAATATTCCAACACAGGACTGGTTAACCTTACAAAGTATTCTAATATGCACTCAAGATTTATGCAGAGTAATCAATAATTCCACATTTAAAGATATACCAAAATAATAAGTTGTCTATATGAATTTACATATAATAGATGTGAAAAGAAAATTCCATTTCAAAGCTATATAAAGAGTTAATAACATATAAAACAATTCCCAAACCATCATACTGGCAGTTCTTAATAAAAGGCCAGTCATTACAGTTAACAGAAGAAATTAAATCTAACATCTTACTATCAGTTAATCACACCTCTAACACACAGTAGTGGAAAATATTTAATTGGAAATACTTACACAGAGCATTTTTAACACCAGATAGGATTAAGAAGATCAGTTCTACTACAAATGATTTTTGCTGGAGGTGTGAACAGTCAAATAAAGCAGACTGGAATCATATTTTTATGGATGTAAATCATATTGGAATGAAATTAATCATCTTTTACAAGCTTTATTTAATGAATCTTTTACCTTAACTAAAGCATTGATTATATTAAATGTAAATGAGGGTCCCTATCTGAATAAGACAAATATGTGTTTGTTATGGACAATACTTGCTATATCTAGGGAATGCATAACCAGAAAGTAGAATTAAAATATATCACTGACCTTGGAAGAATTCTACACTTTACTGAGGACATTGGTAAATAATCCATGGAAGAAAGTTAGATCTTTGTTGGACACTCTGCAGTAATTAATATTATCACTCTGATAACTGATCTGTCAGTTCTATATTTGCTAATATACATTGACTATTGTTGAAAGTCAGGCTAATGGAAATATTGTATATAGTTTAAAATGATACTTAAAAATATTTTGAAAATGTTATATTTAATTGAAAATAAAAACTATGAAAATGTTATATTTAATTGAAAATAAAAACTATTTGAGTAAAAAAAGAATGCATTACATATAAGCTTGATTCTTGTATATATGCTGATTTAGCATTTTGCCTTTCACATTGAGAGTTGTCTAGTTTATATCAGATGTTTTGCTGCTGCCAATGTCAGTGTTTACATATTATGCACATAAATGCACTTTCCAAGTGTCTTTTCTAAATTGGTGCTGCTATCTCTATCTATATATATATATATATATATATATATATATATATATATATATATATATATTTATGGATTCTGTTTAGTGAGCCATATGCTGTTTTTTTTTTGCTTATACAGTGAGCCATATATGTATATTTTTATACATATATATATATATTTTTTTTCACTTCTTTACATTACTATTTTCTATAATTAGTGGATAGGATTTGATAGTACATCTATAATATAATTTGATTTATCTCATCCCATACTGCTATGTTATTTTTATTATGAATTATTTAACACGAAGTTCACCAGTAGTTAATGTCTATGTGCTTTTATTTTTAGATGATACTGAGATGAGAACATATCGCCATCTAGTGACAGTTTTTATGTGATTTTTATATATATATATATATATATATATATATATATATATATATATATGATGTTCTTTGATGTTAATCCATTGTAACAATTGTTTTTTTTAACCTTTTATATGTTAATATATCAATTTCTTTTTTAAAACACATGTATTACTATATATGTTTTTATTCAGCACATGACTTTTTCATAGAAGCAAGAAGCAGTTTCATAAGAAAAGATTATGAAATACTATATGTATTAAGCATTGGTATATAAAAGCTGAACCATTACAGGGTTGGTTATACAATTAATTACTGCAATACCAGGATGTATTTAAACTGATGCTGTTTGCAATTAAATCATTAAGTCTGAAGAAGCATTCCAAGGAATGCAAAAACGCTCACTTTTTATCTTTTTGGTTTGTGTTTTCTGTCAATAGTCTCCTTCGCTATTTATGGCATTGCCTCAAGAATTTTTTTACTGATTGGACTACTTATCAACCTTACTCCATTCAGGAGCCACACCTTCTACTATTAGAGTCCATTTAGCAGCTATCTCAAATTTCCATAACAGTTTTGAAGATTTCTCTTTAATAACTCACCATCTCTGCAAAACCTTCTTAAAAGGAGTCATGCATTTAAAACCACCCTTTAGAGAGTCCATTGAACCTTGGAATTTTTTATTGCTAGACTTACAAACCTTGACTTGTCAACCCTTTGAGCCAGCTGGCACTTGCGATATAGAATTTTTTGTCTTGAAAGACTTTATTCCTGGTAGCCATCACTTCAGCTAGGAGAATATCAGAATTGCAGGCCTTGCGTGTAAAGCGCCCTTACATAGTTTTTCACAAAGAGAGAGTCTCTCTCTGGACTAACCCCTCCTTTCTATTGACCTGACTCTTATCTTCCAAAACTTTTCTAACAAAGGGGAATATTGTTTGCATTTATTGGATGTACATAGACAATTGCGTTTTTACTTGGACAGGACTAAATCATTCAGGAAATCAGACCAATTGTTCCTGTCTTTTTCAGGGACCAAGTTAATAAATCAGTTTCTAAAGTCACTTTGGCAAAACTGTTAAGAGACTGCATCTCCTTTATCTATCAACAAAATAAAATGTGTTTAACAACTAAAGTCAAGGCACATTCAGTTAGATCAGTTGCCGCTTCCATAGCCTTTCATTTGAGAGCTTCTATGGATGACGTTTGCACAGCAGCTACTTGGGCTACTGCTCATACCTTTATCACTCATTACAAATTGGATATGGTTTCTGGGGGAGAGCATCCTTTGGCTCAGTGGTGCTTAGGAATATCCTTCCATAGGGTCTCCCAGGACATAAAGTAGCTAGGGACTCTCCCATCTGTCATGAGTGAGTGAAGATTGACAACATCAGATAAAGAAGTTATGTTCTTACCATAACGTTCCATCTGTGTTGTCGATCTTCATTTATTCAGGACATCCCACCCTCCTACCCCCTTCCAAAGACTCCTGGAGGTTCAGATTTGGTTCTGGTTCTGTGATAGGACACCTGCTCAGACAGAGCCTCCGCTTTCTTATTCTTTTTTTTTTTCCATAATAAATTTTTATTGATATATATTTTCCAAATACAATAAAATCACACACATAATACACTACTATTTCTATAAAAAATATATACAATATCTACACGAAATGCTTCCATATAAAAATCGTCATTATTCCAAAAAAGAAAACACCAGGGAAGAAGAACCAAAGCCAAAACATTTGTAGAAGTATTTTGCGTCCATACATATCATACATGGTTCCAAAACATTATTTCCTCCACATATACATCCAAACTTTAATATATTCCTAATAACAGTATTATGCTAATGTAATATTAAAAACCTTTTCCCATATTTTCGGGTTATTAATATTTTTGTTACTTTGCTTCAGAAGTAATTTATGTGCTAATATATGCTTTATAGCCACAAGCTTAAAATTATCCCATGATGTCTTATCTGGTTCTAACCAATTTGTAGCTATATACAACTTCATCAGCAAAAAAAATATTTATACATATTATAGTTTGTGATCTAGAAAGCTCTCTTGGAGGAATATGTAGAATCATAAATTCCCACGATAACGTTGAGCTTTGATAACCCATCTTTTGTAGTTGTGTTCTAAGAGAGTTCCAAAGTTTATATATACACTTGCAGCTCCAGAACATATGAAGAAGATCCACTGTTTGATTTGTGCAATATGGACAAGTTGGAGAATTCCTAGGATTGAATTTATGTAACCTAAGACGTGTATAATAAGCATTATTCCAAATCATCAACTGCGTATACATCAACTTTTGAAAAGAGATCGATTTTATTGTTAAATCAATTGCTTTTAATATCTGATTATTTGCTACTGTCATTTTGTTTACCCAATACCCTGACAACAGAATTTTATCCTGGTATTTTAAATCTTTAATTTATTTGTTCTTGTTATAAATTTGACCTCCTGTTGGAGAGCCTGCCACAATTCAGAGCATTTATCCACAATTCTGGCTACAGGTTTAAAGTTTTCGAAATGACTCAGAGCAAGTTCTCTGATTTGTCTCATTATAACCATATAACTCTTAGGAAGGTTCAATTCCTGTCTAACTTGCAAAGCTGATAAATTAAATTTATTAAAAACATCAATCAGAGTCAGATTAACTATTAATGGGAATTTACTAAGATCAGTCAACTGATTATTTAGTTTAAAATTGGGATTCCTTTGGAAAGGTTGAAAAACCATCATATATTGCAACAAGTCTACTGATTGGAATAAATTTTGCAAAGATAACACATATGTTTTTAAGTGGTCCATAATCCCATACTTTATCAAACTATTTTTACCCAAAAAGGGTAAAGCTTTAGGATTTATATTCCGATCTAGAATATGCTTGTAATTCAAGACCACCCAAGTTGGTATCCACTTTGTACTAGTTACATCGTAATTAGCAATTCTTAAACTCCTGTTGGCGTTCACAATTAAATAGTATACTTCAAAATTCGGTAACTCAAGTCCTCCTCTACTCTTCGGGGTCATTAATTTCTCATACGATATTCTAGTTTTCTTTGGCTCCCACATAAATTTAGCTAGATCTTTATGAATTTGTTTAAAAACTGTCTTTGAAATTGATACTTTAGCAGACCTAAAGATGTACAACATTTGTGGTAATATATTCATTTTCACTATTGATACCTTTGCCAATATCGGTAGTCTTAAATTCCTCCATCTGCCACAATCGGCTACTATTTGTTCCCATACTCGTTTAATATTATTACTATAAAAATCCTTATTGTCCGTAGAGAAGCTAATACCCAAATATTTGATATTTTCTTTACATGATATCTTCCCCACCAGGGACATTAATGAAAAAGGTTTAGGGGTTCTTAACGGGAAAATACTAGTTTTCTCCAAATTAATTTTGTAATTAGAGACTTCTGAAAATTCGTTTATAACATTTAATATCTTTTCACTATCAGAAATTAGGGTTGTACAATAAATAAGATCATCAGCAAATGCCGACATTAATAATTTATTCCTATAAAGTATTGGTGCATTATGATATAAATTTTGCTTAATATATAAAAATAGAGGTTCTAAATAAAGGTTAAACAATAAGGGGAACAAAGGGCAACCCTGCCGTGTACCATTTTTAATCTGTATTCTTTTAGAATAACTCCTATTAATATATAACGTAGTATACGGATTACTATATAATATTTGTAGTATCTGAGTAAATTCCTGGGGCATATTGAAATAAGGTAACACATCAAACAAAAAGTTTATATCCACTCTATCAAATGCTTTCTGAGCATCTATTATAAGGGCATAAATATTAGAGTTATTTTGTTTAGCATACATCATCATATTATGTAGTGTAAGTGTGTCCGCTTTTCTTACGAGCAAACTCGATCTGAAGAGATGAGGAGAGAGGCACTATGGGTAACCTTAACTCGAGAGTTTCTGGCTGGCGCAAGCTTGTTATATCGGCCGAGTCAATTCCAAGGACTGAACTGAAACCCATCTGTCATGAATAAATGAAAATAGACAACACAGATGGAACGTTATGGTAAGAACGTAACTTCTTTTTCCAGTATACACACACCTCTTTTCCTTGAGAATCAGATCCCTCCCTAGCTACCTCCCTCAAGTCTCTTAGTGTAGGGTCTGAGAGCTGAACCTGTGTCAACACTATCTCTTTGTAACTCTTCCCAGCTCCACTTCCACAGAAAGTCTGGTATCCTCTGACAGCGGTGCCTCACTGTTAACCTAGGTACTACCACTCACCTCTGCCCTTGCAGTCACTCTGTCCAAAGGAGCATCATTACCTACCAGCAGCTGTCACTCATCTTCAAGCTCACTGCTACTGGGTAGCTCCCTCCCTAAAATAGCCACCTCACCAGCCGTGGTTTCAGGTGCGGGATCTTTCTGGGTCTTCCCCAGGCTACCAGAGCCACATGCCTGTCTGCAAACCTGACTGCATGTAATTGCATGCACACAAGGTGCTGCATTATCAAAATCATTCCCAATCAGGACATCTGCAAGGATATCCTCAAACACACCTACTTGCTTGCTTCCTTTTCCATCCTCCAAGTCAAGGTGAACCCTGGCCAAAGGCGTTTGGAATGGAGTCTGATTGGAGTTGATTGCCCAAGCAAGTACTGCTCCTCTTTAACCACCGCAGGCTTCACAGTGGTTATGTCAGAGGTTGTGTCTCTCCTAGCAGTGGCCTGTTTTCCATCCACTAAGATTGGATATATACTCTGGTGATAGTTTGGTACCCCTGTTGTCTGCAGACAGCTTACTACTGGCAAACTGTTATTCCTATTTGCTTGCTCTCCCACCTTGCCTCTGTGGACATCTATATGATACATGGCTCCACTGGTTACATTTAAAAAATGTAACCCTTGATCCTGGCCGTGTACCTAAACTAGTGGCTTCCCCTGTTACTGGTGAACTCTATTACCATGGGTTCCCTTATGTTCATGTGCAGCACTGGATATCCCCTTTTTATGCAGTGATGCCCTGCTTGCTAAGGAGAGATCCCCTTTTTTCCCCAGCTAGTCTACAGCATTACATTCTCGGTCTGCCAACCTGATTCTCATGTCCTCAGGCAAATTGCTAAGGGCTTGTTCCCTCACCAGAAGGTCTGCCAGCCCTTCAAAAGTGGTGACCTGACACCTACTTACCCACATATAAAAATAAGTGCTTAACTCAGCAATACACACACTTTCATCTGCATTGCATCTATGCTCATGAAATTGTTTTGTAAGCTTCAGGTGTTAACTTAAAACATTCAAGTAAACATTTCTTTACTCTATCATAGTTTAAACAAACAATATCAGACAATTTAGAAACAGCAGTTACAGCTTTACCATTGATTAAGTGGGTCAGGAACCGTACCCAAAGCCCTTGGTTAGCATTATACTGTTTACATACTCTTTCAAATATATGAATAAAACTATCAAAATTATCACCCCGTCTGTAAATTGTGGAAGAAATTTACTGACCTTTATTGCATCTCGATTTGGTTATTCCCTTCCCCATTACCTCCATGACCCTGGAGAAGAGTCAGCAACTCCCTCCAATATTGATATTGCTTCTCATTTTCTTCAGCCTCCAAATGCTGCAGTCTTTCTGCTGATTTTAATTCCATCAGTTTCTCATTATCTTCAGCCTCCAAATACCGCAGTCTCTCTGCTGATTCTAATTCAAAACATTTGGCCTCCAGTTCAATTCTGTTGAACTCCAGATGGATTTTTAAGTCCTCTGGGGAAAAAATGAACTGTCTGCTTCTGAGAGCTGTCATCATCACCAGTCTGGCTATCCTTCTGGCTGTGGGTGTGAGCTCAGACTAAGACTGAAATCATTTCCCTTTTAGTCAGGTTAGTCCTTTTGCTTCACACACCTTGACCAACTGGTTCTTTGTCAGCTTGCATAATTCTCAGCAGACATCTTTGCCTGCTTTCAAAAAAAAAAGAAAAAAAAAGAAATTAAACTGTTGTGAAATGAAACTCTGTTTACCTAGTGGCTGCTGAGAATACACACACCTTCAGGATGACGGCTACAGAAGTTGAGTTAATATCCACACCACTGCTCACAAATATGTGACATCCCCTCTCTGGGCCAGTAATGAAGAAGCCTGAATCCTCACCACTGACACTGGAGAGGGACGTTCACTTGGAACAAAAATAGACACTCACAGTATTTCCAGATGCAGCTATCTGCATCAAGCACAATTTCTCTTAAGAGCACATAGGGAACACAGACTTAGTCCATGGTCAGGGTTTCTCTCTCTGTCTCCCTCCAGGTCTGCAGTAGTAAGGCTCCCCACTGGCACAGCTATAGAGCTGAGTCCTCAGCTGATTGTCCAAGCCAAGTCCTCCACTACTCCCTGTATGAAACCTGTGCTTCATGTCCCTACTCCAAGCAGCTGACATACACACAGTCTTTGAGATTTGATTTTCATGCACACACCTGGGAAACGCTGGCACAGATTTTTTAGATGCCCCCTTCTGCCCAGACTGCATGGTAGTTACACGGACACCAGACACTTCAAAGGCTCTTGCAAGGGTACCCAATTATACTGAATGAAATTAATATTATGACAAATGGTAGTCTGACCAATAGCAAGGCTTTCCAGAACAGCCAGAGCTCATCATCATCAGCCCTCTTTTTCCCGTTTTTTCTACGTGGGGTCGGGGTATTGTGTTAACTGTTGACAACTCTCTTGATTCACTGCCATACTCCTGCCTTCTTCGATACTCATACCTGACTGTCATAGACCTTCTTTCACACAATCCATCCGTCTCTTTGCTGGATATCCTCACTTCCTCTTACCCTCATCCTGTCTGTCCCAAATCTTCCTCACCAGATTGTCTTCTGCTTTTCTGCACGTGTCCAAACCACCATAGTCTGTTTTCTTTGATATTTTCTACAATTAGAGCTACTTTGGCTTCTGCTCTTATGTCCTTATTTCATCTGTCCCACAGTGTGCATCCTACCACCCTTCTTAGGCACTTAATTTCCATCACCTCCAGCTTCTTCAGCTATTCTGCCTTTACTGCCCAGATTTCTGTGCCATACAGTAGTACTGGGTGCAGGACTGTCTTTTACACTTTACTTTTTAGCTTCTCTGGCATTCTTCTGTCATATACTACACCTGATACTCTATGCCAGGTGGCTGCATCCCCTCTGATTCTAGCTTTGACATCTTCATTCAGACTTCCCTTCTCCTCAACCACCCCTCCCAGATACTTGAAGCTATTTACCTTTTCCACTATATTCCCTTCTCTCTGTTCTCAGCTTCTTCTGATTTCCCCAATTTGCTGCCATTACTACCATCTTATCTGTGCTTAGTTTGATCCCACGTGCCTTCAGTTTTGCATTTCATTCTTCTATACTTTGCTGAAGTTCTGGCTCAGAGTCTGCCTGTAATGCCACATCGTCTTAATACAGCAATTTTGTTGATCTGCCCCCTCCGACCTGTTTGTTAATGTAGTCCATCACCAGTATGATCACCAGTGGGCTCAGAGAGTTGAACTGTGGTGTACACCCACTCCCACTGGGAACCCCTCTGTGAGGCTGAACACTGTTCATACTTGAGTCATTGGGTCCGTGTACATAGCCTGCACTCATTCTACCAATGTTTCTGGGACTTCAAACCACCACAGTACTGCCCAGATCAGCTTTCTTGGGACCTTATCATAAGCTTTCTCCAAGTCTAGGAATGCCCAGATGGACTCTTCCTCATGTCTAGCCTCTTCTCAAGTATCTGTCTCACTGCAAGCATCAGGTCAGTTGTGCTGCATCCTGATCTGAATCTGAACTGCTCATCTCCCATCTTACATTCTACTACTCTGCGTATCCATTTATCAGTAACCCACTCTAGAACTTTCATGCAGTGTGATAGGAGTTTGATGCCTCTGTACTGCCCACAGTTGTGGATGTCCCCCTTTGTTCTTTTACACTAGCATGAGTATGGTTATTCTCCAGTCATCTGGGATGTTCTTTTACACTAGCATGAGTATGGTTATTCTCCAGTCATCTGGGATACAACTTTCTCTCCACACTGCTATTAGTATCCTCAGGAGCCATTTCTCCCTTCTCTTACCCAGCATCTTTGTCATATCTGCTGTGACCTCATCTGAACCTGCTGCTTTCCCTGACTTCATTTTCCTTAGTGCTGTTCTTCTTCTAGGGTGGGCTTCTCTTCTTCTCTCATCTTAGGCTGTTTCTGGAGCAGTACAGCTTCTGTGGGGTTTTCTTCATTCAGAAGCTGCTGGAAATACTCCTTCCATCTGCCTTTGATGTCTTGTGGACTGGTGAGCAGGTTGTTGCTGGCATCCCTTATGAAGGGTGAAGCGTCCAGAGCTGTCACCAAATATATATAAGTACTCTCAGGGATTAAAATATTCTGTAAAAAAGCAGCCACAGTGAAAAGTTTTTCTGTGTGGAGTCTGCATGTCCTTCCCTGCGGTCGAGTGGCCTCCGAAAGACATGCATGAATGGGCGTGTCTTCGCTGAAGGTTGGGCCTCGGGCTAGCAACTCAGCACCATAAAAATCTACTGCCAATCATTAGTGGACCGGAGTTCCACTTGGCGACCCCTAACCGAGAAAAGCTGAAAAGACAAACAATAAATAAGAAAATAACATGAAAATTCTAAATATCTATTTACAGTAAACACCAGAGTTTCAATCCAGGAAATATTAAAATAACACAGATAAACAGATACAGAAAAATGGTACTTAACTTATCTCACTATATTTCCTGACTGATCTAAAGAATTACTATTCCCTGGTCACTTACTAGAGCAAGGCAAGATGAAGTAGGTGAGAGATCCTTCTTTGTCAGGTTACAAAAACAGACTACAGTGAGACTTCAGTATCACCTAGTATTAAACTATTTTTAACGATGGATTACACAATGATATCACATACATCTGGTTATCTGACTTCTGATTCCCATGCTAGCCCCCTTGGCTAGAAACTATCAGGATTTAGTACATATGTGTCAATAATACACACACACACACACACACACACACACACACACACAGCCTTGCTAAGATCTGCTGCAGCTCCTGGTAGTCGTAAAACAATTTCAAACCTCCACCCTTCCAAAGTAGCAATTAGTTCACCCCAAAGACAATATAGAAAGCTTCCTAGTACAGACGTTTTGTCTCTGGATGCATCGAGAACTGTAAGATACAGTCTTTATGGCCTAAGCCAGGAAATTTAATTTCAAACTATTTTCAAAGATAGGCGGATTAAGATTAATCTCTTCTCTTCCAGTATGCTTTGTTAAAACACATACACTGTTGGTACATTTTTACCACAAGCAGCTTTACAAATACATTTTTCAAGGCAAGCATCCGCACAAATCAATTTGATATGCAAATGACATATAATTCTTTACAAAATTCCAGCTAGCTGTGCTGGCATATGTTACACATCCACTGCCCTACTTCTCCTGGTATAGCTGGCAATATCTCACATCGTGAACCAAGAACCAGCTGATACAGTGGTATCTGGAGAACACCAAGGCAACTCAAAAACTGCAGTCCACCGTCAGATCACACTTTATTACAGCAAATCTGTCGGGTAACATCCTTTCTCATGCTAAGACAGTATACATGAAATACATCACATTTGATAGTGGATATGATTGTACAGGTGTCTTAAAAGTTGCATAAGAAGTGAAACGAAGTAGGGGATGTGCTTTAAAGTCAGCATTTAGAGAAGGGAAGGATGTTGCAGCTCAAGCTAAAGTGCATCATGACAGAATTAGATATATAACTGCTTATAATTTAAGGTCAAATGACGTTAAGAAAATTATACAAAATAATTGGGTCATTTGGTTGGCCTTGCTTGAACTGCAAACTAGATGACAGACCATTCTTTTCTTATAGAAATCTGAGGAGTTTAAAAAGAATGTTATGTTATAAAGATTTTAAGAGTGATATAAAAGTTAGAACATCAGAGAAGTGTGGAACGTTTGGTTGTTTGGCATGTAGTTGTTGTAATGCTATTGTTAAGCATGATAGTGATAGGTTTTGTTCATCCAGTGCCTAATAAACAGTACAAATTTTATTGTGTGGCCACATGTAATAGTGTGAATGTCGTTTATCTTGCTACTTGTGTAAAGTGTCCCTCATTTTATATAGAAAAGGCTACCAGAAAATTAAAGGATCCCATTGCAGAACACAAGTCAGCTATACGTAGTAGTGACAAGAATGCACTTTCTAAGCATATTATGTCTAATGGTATAGATCATTGTTTCAGGTTTAGGGTAATAGATAGCGTACAAAAAGTAATTAGAGGAGGTGATTTAAATAACTATCTTGAAAATAGAGTATGAGTGGATTATTAGGTTGCATGTAGACCTTAAGCCTGGTCTTAATAATTTAGTAAGTATTAAATCTGTCTTAGTGAGAGTACAACAGCAAAATTTATAAAAAAAAATGTATGCATTTTTTTATGAATGTTTTATAAGCATGTTTTATAGTATGTTTTTCAATTTTATTGAGTTCTAGTGTTTTGAGTGTCCTATGATTTGTTGACTATGGTCACATGATGCTCCTTTGCTCTTATTTAAATGTGATGTATTTCATGTATACTGTCTTAGCATTGAGAAAGGGTGTTACCCGAAAGCTTTGCTGTAATAAAGTGTGTTCTGATGGTGGACTGTGTTTTTTGAATATCTCACATCGTCACATAGTACACATAGCTTTTGGGGTTTGTCAGATAATCCATTTGTGGTGAGGAATAAAATTAATTCCTGGAGTTCTTGCGCATTAAGGAAACTTGGCAGAAAACTCTTAACTTTTCAGATATATTTCTACTGTGAATTATATTTCTATAGTTCCAAACAAATTCTTGAAAACAAGTATCTCCATTTATGCAGAGACATTTCCTCATTTCTGACAGCTATTTCACAACTGCTATACCATGTCTTGTTATATGTCACGTGGGTAGATGAGATTCTGCTGTCCAGTCTTTTCTTAACTTGCTTTGTTTTAGCCTGCCACTTCATCCATCAGTTCTGTCTTAATGTTTCTTTCCTTTGCTAAGTAAATTCACCCACCAGATGTTCCATCTGAACAAGAGATATTGACTGTACACCAGCTGTGATATGGTGCAGAGAGATAGGGATTAAAGACTGGGAAATACAGGGCAGTGTCATCCTAATAGGAGGGCTCCTGAATCACCCTTACCACCAGTAAAACACCACTCAGACACATATTCTGCATTATTAATGCATGATTCCAGCTCACTGCAAAAGGGTTCCTCCTACCCCTTCAAGGGGACCCCTTTATGCCAAAGTGATCAGTCTTTCCTGAAGAAGGAGTGCTGCCAGTGGGCCTTCCAGCATGTAGGGTTGCCACCATTAATTGAATTTGTACAAGATACCTCCCACTGTGTAGGCCCATTAAGTTGTTTTTTTTATAGAGATGGCAGGCATGCTGTCTGGATACGTTGTGGAAGAAGAGCCATTGAATGTGTTGTGTTGTGCATGTGCTTCTCCCCATGCACTGGGGTGGCAAGTCTTCACTCTTTCTGTGGCAGCATTTGATCTTTACATTTTTTATGGAGGGGATATTATCCTACTGGTTGCTGTGGTAGCAGATGTGCTCTGTATGTGTACTGTGGCTCGGATTCTGCTCATTTTCTGGCAGACATAGGGGGAATGATGTCTTCTATAGCCTCAATATGAGTTTTGATGGCAGACCTGGTCCCCTCTTGTGCCAGAATACCAACTGTTGCAGATGTTTCTCTCCTGATAATAGATGATTTGAGTTGGATGCGGACCCCTTGCTTGGTGTGGCTGTGTCTTGGCCACATGGTGAGCCTTGGTAATAGATCTGCCCTCTATACATGTTTTGGGGAATGATGTAGACCCCTTGGATACAGATATTATGCTTCCTTTGGTAATATATAGTTGATATATCTGTCTCTCTACATGTGATTTTGGGGGTGGGGGACTCTGTGTGCATTCTGTTGTCATTGCCATGTTCTTTGAACTTTTCTTCCATCTTGGCCCCAGAGTGAAAATAAATATATTTACATTTCAGCCAGGGAGACTATTGAAGTATATAAGTTGTATCATGATTGCACTTTAAAAATGCAAGTGGCTGAAAAACGCTGCTGGGTCAGTTGATGTAAGTAGTCAAATAATGTAACCATAGCTCTTCTATACATTTGTGTATTATTCTTTCCAGATTCATCAGTATCACCTGTACCCCAGTAATATTTTTTTTTTATTTGTGTCATGATCAATCCAGTGTAGAAAAGCTATTCAGAAAGCTGCCACTGCCTTGAGGGCCTGAACTGCAGGGCTGCAGTATGTGGACTGTGAGGAGGCAAGCTTCAAGTCAGGGCCAGTCAGCACTGAATAGAACTCAAAATCCAAACTGAAACCAGTGATCAGATGATATGGGATAATTCAGCATGATTTGTGTTCACAAGACTAATTTTTTTCTTTTTCTCTTTTCAGTCTGGTACTGGAGTGGAATGGACTGGGTCTTTGGGATGAGGCCTTTGCAGTCTTCTGTGAGGGACTGAGAGCTAATCAAAATCTAAGGCAGCTAGACTTGCGCAATAACCAGATTAGTCATCAAGGGGCTGAAGGGCTGGCTGTAGCACTGAAACACAACAACACATTGGAAGAACTTGGTATGTTTATTCATTATTTAGGTGAAAAAAGTAGCAGACAGTATTTCTTAGCATATTACTAGACACTACTTGCAAGCAGTGTTTTTTGGCATGTTACTGTTATCCATTTGCATGGAAACTGTGTATGTATATCTGTGCATGTGCCAGCACTTCTGGCAAGACTTAGGGCTTCTTTTTAGACCCACTTGCTGTCAAATGTATGCAGAAGTCTGAGTCTAAGCAGTAGGGTAGCCTGTCACATGGCTTTCTGCCTAATAATATTTTGACATACCTAAAGGGACAGCAAAAGGGAGAGATTTTACACATGCCCAAAGACCAGTGTGGCACTTACTGCAAAAAATTCCTTGTAAATTTACATACTGTAACTTCATGTCCCAAATCTAGTAGGGGCCTGATTACTGTCTTGCTATAATCTCCACCATGGGGTGGAAGCACACTGGATATTTCCCTCCTAGGGAAGAAACGTTTGTGTCAGTTGTGTCAGTATTTTGATTTTTTTTTTTTTTTTGCCCCTTCATCACTTGGTAGTTGTAGTATTGAACATTGGGGATCCTTCTTTGTGGATCATTGATTTTTATCATATCAGGAGGCTTAATGTTTGCTTACACTGATCACTATAAAGTATTATAGTGAACTGTAAATGTACTAGAAATGTAGTGTGCTTGCTATGGCTGTTTACATTAAAATTAAAATCTAGTACACATTTCAAAAGATTTTTAAATAAGTACAACTTTCAGTCCATGTAATCATACTTAACGTTGTAGTTGTGTATATCTTGTAGTAGTTACCATATCTGCAGCATTTAATAAGACTGTTTACAATAAATAATGATGTTTTGCTTCTGATGCATTTCATGCCACACTACAGCCTCAGCTGGAGATACAACTTCAGGAGTTTCTCTTTGTCTGCCAATACCCGTCATAGTTTTCAGAGTCTGTATCCTTGCACCTACACTGATTTTGATAGATCTGAAGTAGTTGACTTCATTTGATCATCAACCTGTGGTATTCAGATCCGATCGGATCCGAGATGGCAACTTCACCAGCATCTGCTCTGAGCTCCAAGCTCCTCCCCTTACCTATAATACTCCTCCATCTCCTTCCTTCCGTCGGATCTTGTTTGCCGTGGCTTGCCTAAGTATTGTGATCTCTGAGCTCCAGGCGTGGTGAACAGTTTGCAATAGTTAGTTGGGGTCTTTGTACTGTTTTGGATGGTGTTAGGTAGGTTTCCTTTCCCTTGCCTTACCTCCCCTTTCACTGTTGCATTGCATTTATAAAAAAAAAAAAAAGTTCAGTTATTTTTCTCAGTGTAGTGCCTTCCTCCACCCTTCCCCCTCCTTGTTAGTTTGGGTGACTGTGTGTGTGGTCGGGCAGGTTAGGACCATGTGCCTTGTCATGGCTGATCAGCAGAAGCTGGTGTTTTGAAAGTGCACAGAGTGTGGCCACAAGTTGTCTCTGGCGGATGGCCACACACTGTGTGTGGTTTGCTTGGGGGTTCCCCATCTTTCTACTGCCTGCGCTATTTGCACAGGGTTTAACCCCAGGGCCCTGAAGGATCATAGGGCTAAATTAGTGTTGAAGGGACTTCTCCCTGCTATGGAAGCGGCTGCCTCCACTTCATCTACAGTCACGGCTGTGACTGTATCTTCCTCTGCTACTCTTTTTCTTCACCTCCCTCTGAGGTTGGGACTCGACCTCATGCTAAGAGGTCTGTGGATAGGGAGCACAGGAAAGACAAACAGAGAGACAAAGATCACGGAAAAGACAAAGGGAGGAGGAGATCCCTGGACTGGTCGGATTCTGCAGGTCCTCCTCACAAACACCTAGGGATGTCTAGGCCTAGCACTCCTCAGCTCCACTTGCCCAGATTTTCACCAGAGCCGGAGTAGCCTAGACCTTCTTCTAGGGCCTCTGTACATTGGCTCTTCCGGCCATTGTCAGTGGCCTTGTTGTGCTCCACAAGAAGCTTGAGTGAGGCAGACATGGACAAAATGATGCAAAGGTTTATTTGCACCCAGATTCAAATGGGGGTCTTGCCAGTCCCCTCTCCCTCTGGAGGGGGGAGCTTGCTTAACTTTTTCACCCCGACCCCCCCCCCCCACGTATCGAAGTGTTTGGATCTGAGAGGTCCCAGAGTCAGGGGGTCAGCGCCGATGGTACCGAGTACTTCGCCAGCAGTTACCTTGAGCGCATTGGACCTGACTAGTTCGGATCCGAGTGGGTCTCGGAGCCGAAGCCTGAGCGTCGGATCTCAGGAGTTGTTTTTTTTTTCCATTGGCAGCGACTTTGTCTGGTCATGGCCCTCTCCTCAGTATCTCGGCTCTGGCGGACTCAGCTCTGATCCCCTCATTGGATCTGGGGAGAGCAGCGTCTTCATTAGCTTCCTGGGAGGCTTGCTCTCCCTCAGCTTTCGATGTGGTGGAAATGGTTCTCTCCAGTGGATCGAGGCCCCTGATGATCTCCTCGGATTCTGCCCTGACTCCATCAGCTCTGGGTGCGACTTCTGCCATTTTTCCCATTCAGGGACAGCCCGTGCTCGATGTGCCCCAGACTGTTCCCCTCAAGGAACAACAGGGGGTTTGTGAGTCCTCTCCATAGAGTCCCACTGAAGAGGTTCCTCGCAAACGAATGTGCAAAAAGAGGCACCTGGACTCCTCCCCAGAGTCCCAAACTAAGGATACTGATTTGGAGGAAGGGAAAGGTTCCCCCAGATCACCCCCGATGATGTTTCATTTGGAGACATCATGGAAATACTGTGCCTGCGGGGGGGGGGGGGTTGGTCCACCCCCAAGCCTTCCTCAAACGAGTCTGTGTTTCTGGAGGCCTTTGGCATAGGCCAGTTTACTTCTTGAGTCTCCCCCCCCCCTGCGCAGATCCCTTGGTGGATCTTATTACCACCAGGGCACAGAAGAAACTGGACACCGTGGAGCCAATCCTGAAGCGTCCAGGCAAAATTCTGAGTCCTCCTGTGGATAGGCCCAGCTGGAACAAGGGATACCCAGTAGATGTTATGGTGGTAGCAGCTGCCACTAAGAAAGAACTAGCTCAGGGAAAATTCTACGGTCCATCCCCCTGTCCGAGAGTCCAGGACAATGGATCATCTAGCGGGTGTATGCTTCAGCCACCTTTTCTGTAAGGGTGCTGTGAATTACTTGGCCCATGTCACTTGACTGCAGCACGACCTCGTCAGGGAGCTAACTGAGTCTTCCCCGGAGTCCATGTCACTGGAGGATAAGTGTATATTCTCCATGCAAATGGCCACTCTCAAAGCAGTTTCTAATACGTCCATGCATCTTCTTTCACATGCCAATGAGGGAGCGGCAAGGGCGGCCGGGTCTGGCGTTGCCATGAGGCAACACACCTGGCTCAGGCTATGTTGGTTCAAAGAACCCTTTAAGCCATCTTTCATGAATGCCCCTTATGACGGTTCTTCCTTGTTTGGGAAGACTGTTCGTGAGACGTTGGTCTAGAGTGAAAAGGATGGGAAAACACTGTCTGCCATCAGGATCCGCTTCTTGAACCCTCAAAGATCGTTTTCCAGGAATCGGTGGGGGCAAAAGAAGATGTGGTTCCGGAAGTCTCAGTATTCCCGGGACTCTCAGGACTCATCTTTCCCTAGAGCCAGAGGGGGGGACCAGACAGACGCCGGCCCAGAGGCAGAGAGGGTTTGAGAAATTTCGGGTCTCAAGAACCATTCTCGGACAGGCCCGTGCAGCAACCCTGAGGGGTTACCCTACTGCTCTTCTCTGGAGGCAGTCAGGGGTCATCTTTCATTGCACCTGGTGGTATGGGACTCTGTATCAACAGACCGTTGGGTGCTTCACATCATATCCAGAGGTTATACCATCCCCTTTGTTGTTCCTCCCATTTTCCTGAAACACCTCTCAAGACATTCCAAGCTTGCAAAGGGAGGTAGCAGCACTCAAAATAGACAAGTTGCTAAGAAAACGAGTCATCCAGTCCGTCCCCCCCCCGAGATCAGTCCGGATCAGGCGTCTACTCCAGGTTCCTTTTGGTGCCAAAAAAGACTGGGGACATAAGACCAATTCTGGATCTTTCCACTCTGAACCTGTCAGTAGCCAAAGAAAAGTTCCATATGGTCACATTACAATCCATCCTGCCTTACCTGCAGGAGAAGGACTGGATGTGCTCCATAGACCTCCAGGATGTGTACTTCCATATAAAGATGCACAGATGCTCCAGGAGGTTCCTCCACTTCAGTTTCGAGCCCTAACCTTCGATCTTACCACAGCCCCCAGGGTGTTCACCAAGGTCATGGCAGTAGTAGCGGCTCACCTGAGGCTCCAGGGAACACAGGTCTTTCCATACCTGGATGATTGGCTCCTTTGCTGCTCCTACCAAGTGTCTACTTTGTAAGGCCAGGGACGATTTCCTGAAACTGTCAGACTTTCTGGGAATCACAATCAACACATCCAAGTCTTTTCTAGATCCATTCCAGGTTTTGGACTACATTGGAGCAAGGATAGATACGTTGCAAACCAAAGTTTTTCTAACTCTAGAGAGAGTTCAAAGCTTAAGACACCATGTGTCCATAGTTTTTCAGTCTCATCTTCCTTCAGCCGAGGCGATTTTACAAGCCCTAGGTTCCATGGCAGCCACCATTACTCTTCTTCCCTGTGCTCATCTGCATATGCAGGAACTACAGTGGACACTGGCAGTCCAATGGTCATTATTAGATCTGCCGTTGATGCATCCAGTTCCTATAAGCAACGCTTGCAGGAAGTCCCTCCTCTGGTGGATACGTTCCTCGGAACTAGTCGAGGGACAAACATTTATTCCTACCCCTCCCCAAGCCACAGTGACCATGGACGCCTCCCAGCTAGGGTGGGGGGGGGCATTGCTCAGGCAGGACAGTCCAAGGCACGTGGTCCCCGAATGAGACCTATTTGCATATCAATGTTCTAGAGATGAGGGCGGTCCTTTTGTTGTTGCAGGCCCTTCATGCCTTTCTTCCTCTGGGAATCATTGCAATTCAGACCGACAACATGTCAGTGGTCTGGTACATCAACAAACAGGGAAGAACTAGATCTTACCCTCTTTGTCATGAGGCTATGAGAGTGTGGGAATGGGCGATTGCCACCAGCCAATTTCTGGTAGCAGTGCACATTCTGGGTCAATCCAACATACTGGCGGACAAACTGAGCAGGACTATTCTGATGCCTTACAAGTGGTCTCTGAATCCTTCTGTAGCGGAGAAGATCTTCCTCAAGTGGGGTCGGCCTTGCTGCGATCTCTTCACATCTCCCTCCATCATGAAGTACAGCAAATTTTTCGCTCTGATCCCCCCCACAGGGGAATCCCTCAGGGACGTTCTGGTCCATGCTTGGCCTCCTGGTCCTCTCTATGCTTATCCCCCATTACCTCTCATATCAAAATTCCTCCGGAAGGCTCACAGGTTGGGGAGCAAAGTGGTCCTCATTGCCGCATTCTGGCCTTTCCAAGTCTGGTTTCTTTTCCTCTGGTCTCATCTGATAGTTCCTCTATGGATCTTGGATCCGATGCTGGATCTCATCTCACACCCCTTGAGGGTCCCTCACCCAAACCTAGTCAGTCTGAAGCTTACTGCTTGGCTGCTCCACTTCCCTCGATTCCTAGGACTCCCGGTCTGTCTTCTCTGGTCAAGACTGTTCTGGTGGCAGCTCATAAATCGTCCACCAGAAAACCATATTGCAGCAAATGGAAGGGTTTTCCATCTTGTCTTCTCAAAGGGATTTGGACCATTTCACAGCCCCTGTCCCTGTCCCTGCGGTTCTTGAGTTTTTGGCGTACATTTTCCAGCAGGGCACTAGCTCATCTACAGTGAAAGTTCAACTGGCTGCCATCTCCAGTTTTCATGTAGGTGAGAACATGGCTTCATTAGCTTCTTCCAGACTTTGCAAAACCTTTATTAAAGGTACCTTTCTTTTAAGATCTCTGGTTAAAGATCTTACCCTAGTTTTAATGCTCCACCTTTTGAGCTGGCTGCTTCTGTGGATCTGCAATTTTTATCTTGGAAGACAGCCTTACTAGTGGCTATCACCTTGGCTAGGAGGGTGTCAGAGCTCCAGGCATTATCTGTCAAACCTCCATAACTGATTTTCCATAAGGACAGGGTCTCACTTCAAACTAATCCTTCTTTCTTCCTAAAGTGGCCCCTGAAACTAATATCAATCAGATGATTACCTGTTTTCTTCCCAAATTTTCAGAACAGGGGTGAATATAAATTGCATTTGTTAGACGTACATAGATAGCTACATTTCTATTTATGTAGGACTAAGGCCTTTGACAGATCTGGTCAACTGTTTGTGTCCTTTTCTACACCCTTTCTGAGCAAACCAATCTCTAAAGTAACCATTGCCAGATGGATTTATTCTTGTATCCTTCAGATTTATAAAGACAGGGGCATGTCACCTCCAGGACAAATCAAAGCCTATTCTACCAGGTCCATGACTACATTGGCAGGGTTTTGGTCCAGGGTGTCTTAGGATGATATTTGTTTGTCGGCTACCTGGTCCTCATCTCACACCTTCATTTCTCACTACAAACGATATCTAGAGGGAGAGCATCCTTTGGCTCCACGGTGCTCCGGAATATCCTTCCATGAGGGCCACCCAAGTGTTTGGTAGCTGAGGACTCTGTCCCACAGGTTGATGATCAAATGAAGTCAACTATTTCAGATAAAAAAGTTATGTACTCACCATAACGTTCCATCTGAGTAGTTGCACTTCATTTGTCATCGACCGTCCCTCCCTCCTTCCCCCTGACCTGCTCATGATGTTTCTACTTTGGTAGACAGGGGAGAGCACCTAGGTGGCTCGCCTGTGATTCTTATTAGTCAGGGCTGTCGGGTCAGGTTTATGTTTATGGTGCCGCAAACTCGATCTAAGGGAAGGAAGGAGATGGAGGGGTATTATGAGTGAGGGGAGGAGCTTGGAGCTCGGAGCAGATGCTGGTGAAGTTGCCGTCTCAGATCCATTCGGATCCGAATACCACAAGTTGATGACAAATAGTCCAACTACCCAGATGGAACATTATGGTGAGTACATAATTTCTTTTTTTTATCCTTCTGGACCTTTGGTTTCCACATATTTGTCTTGTGTAAATGTCTGTAATTTCTTCTATAACATTTGCCATATTCCCCATCTCTATACATGATCTTGGTTCAGCACTTTTCTAACAACATTAGCTTCATGCTGTGGATATTCTATTGACTTCACCTATTCATGCTTCTAGGCCTATAACCAAGAAAAATGTGCATTCACTTGAAACAGTTTCTTTTAAATGCTCTAGAAAAGGACATATAACCAAATAGTCAAATATTGCTAAATTAGTGACCTCAGTATTATCCTTATAAAAATGGTTAACACTAGTCAATAGTCTGTTAATGTGGCTGAAAAGTGTACCAGTTAAAGGTGATAATGAATTGTTTTTTTTTTAATGTGTAGAAACTCTAATCTGTATTCTGTCTTTGTACTGTCACCAAACATACGGGTGAAGTAGAAGGGTAAGAATTACTTTGATTGTTGGATTCAGGAAGCACAATTACACTGGTTAAAGCACAATATATTTGGAAGCATAGAAGAAGTAGTAAGCAGAAAATGTTAGTGTTGTGTACTTGGGAACAAGAGGGAATACCATGTAATACAAACAGAAATGCAGACTCCATTTGGTAAAGTTTTGCATCATGTTGCTCTGGTGCCTGTTGCCTCATGCTGTAATTGCTGGCTAAGATTTTCTCCATTTTAAAGACGTGTAGAAGCTGTGGGGTGAAGGATCAGCCAGACATGCTGCCAGATGTACTTAGCCACAGTAAAGAGAAAAATACAGGACTAGAAGATACAAACTAAGCTAAGATTTGGCTCTGGGTAGAAGGTTTGGATTATTATCAACTTGTGAGGGCATTTACTAGATCTAATTTCAACAAAGAAGGTATAAAAGAAACTAAGATTCGGACATGCCCTGTTAGACCTTCTGATTACTAATACCCCAAGTACAGTTTTACCACTTTCTGTGCTTCCTTTCTGTCTGTCAGTGATCACTGTCCAATCATATTTACCATAAAACACCAGCTTAAAAAAACTATAACTATTAACCTTTAGACTAAAAACACAGCAAAACATCAAAGAATTACAGAATGAACCTGTAGAAATAAAATGGGAATCCCTAGTGTCTGAGCAAGACCTGTCAACAGTATCCAACATCCTTGCTAATATACTACTCTGTCTGAAAGAGACCTTTCCCAAAGGTAACAAGACTCCTAAAACCTTCAAACAACCGGTGGTAACTAAATAGCTGAAATCACTATACCAACTGGTGAAATGCAGGCAGTGGAAAAAAGGTCCCCTCTGCAGAGAGCAAACATAAGTCCACCCTGCTAAGAAATTTAGTAAACACAAAGCAAACTGTTTTCAAGCTTCCCAATCCTTTTCCAACACAACCAAAAGAAATTCTGGACTTTGGTAAATAAATAAATAACTGACCAATTATCCACAAGAAACCCTTATAAGAAGACATATTGTACAGATTTAGGTTGCTTATCTCCATGCAGTTTTCTAACAGAGTTCACAATTGTATCCCCCATTAACACTAATGTGAAAAATGATTTAATGCCAACAAACAATATCACACTAGACAAACCTTCTTCTTTTGTAAAACTGTTAGAGCAAAAGATAATATCTCTCTGTTAGACTCAATGTTTGCATACACCCCAATTGAAGCTGATGGTTTTCATCTGTAGTTTATAATACTATGAACTTGGACCTAAATTGGTGGTGTGAACATCAGCAATTTGGCTAGGGACCTAATAGTTTTCCACTTCTCACAATGCCTCTACTTGCCTAATTTACATTCTCTTTGGACCAATAGTTCTGTATGGAACTGCTAATACTGCCTCTGAAGCTGTTACAATTTCCCTATCACAATATTGCCCAGAAGAAAAGCTGTTGATTCCATAGGGTATTTTTCCTGCTGGCTTTGTTTTTCTCCCTGTTGTTTTATGGCATTCTTCTTTGTACATGCAACCAAAGAGAAGCTTTTGAGAGTCCTTGTGTAGGGTAGAAACTGACTGCAGTAGTGACCCCAAGAAACATGCCTGCCATAAATCAGTGTAGTACAGAAAGCAACCTAAAATCTTACAAATAAGCCTTTGAATTATACACCAGTCAAGTTGTGAGAGTGGGCAAAAATCTTGTCATCTTGGATGGCAAGAGAGTCATTAAAGACATATGCAAATGGGTATATATATGGAAATTACTGATTGCACAGAATGGGCACATTTAAGAAATAACTTTTGACTGTGCTGGTAGGACATCTGGAGTGCAAGTTATAAAATTTATAACCTGAATTTTAATGTTGAAAAACCTGTTAAGACCTCAGATGCATAACCTAAAACATATTTTGAAACTATGGTTAGAACCTAATAGCAGCAATAAAATGAAGACATTAGAAATTCTAGCAGTACCCAAGTTTTGCTTGGTAGTATAAAGAAATTGGTATTGGAAGGTGATCTCAAGAACTTGCTAGTAAGTTTAGTAGAGTGCTTATTCCTTAATGACACAAAAGTTTAAAACTGAATTGTTGTCTCCTAAGTCTGAAGTTGAAATAAGAAATGCAACATCTTCTGCGAATCTGAAGATATTAAGTAATGGGATAACATGCTTCAAATGTGAGGGGACGGTTGAGATTGCTAAATTCGGCTCCAAAACTGAAGAAAGTGCTAGTATTAGAAATGTGAAAACAGATATGGTTGCTATAAATGGAGTTGCTCCTATTCAGTGTGACAAGACTGCAGCAACCATAATTCTGCCAGCATTATGTCAATGTGCTACAGCTAAGCTGGTGAAGCATATTGTATTTCTGGAAGAATAGCAGTTCAAGCTCTGCTAGATTATGGAAGTATGATTAGACTTGTCAGTAGCCCTCTGGTATGTAAGGATAAGATTAATAATAAGCAAAATATGGAGGATATTTATTTATAGTAAAAAGGACTATCCCACACATATGTAAAAATTCAGTTCAAGTTCAAATGATTTACCAAGCACCATTACAGTCAAAAGGATTACAAAAGTTAATAAAGGATAAAACATGGGTATAATAAACATAACAAGAATATAATAAAACTGAATTATAAAACAAGACCTAGTATAATTATTGAAAAAAATAGGATAACATTTTCCTGATGACATGGGGTAGAAATCATGATAGCAAAAGGTAAACTGAAACTAATCATGATAGAACTCTTAAAACCCTTGCTTCACACAACCACTTTGGGAGAAGGTTCCAAAGATAAGTGGATAAGGTGGCTAAAAGCCTAGAATCCTGAAGACTCCAAGTTAGCCATAGTGATTCCCAAATGTTCCACAGTGGAGCAGTGAAGGGGTCTAGCTGGACAATATGGAACCAAAAGTTGTTTAGGTATAAATTCAAAATGCCACAGGAAAATATTTTGATGCTGTAGCTGTAACCTTTGTCTTAACATGATGTCATAGTAGTGAAAAGATTTTCCCCATTTTGAAGTACTGTGGAAAATATTGGTGGAAGGAGAATCCAGAGACAGAGTGAAACAGGCTGACACACTTGTTAGGAAACTTGTCACCACAATAAACAGGACATGCTGGAGGGATAGATTCCTATCCCAGAGACTTCCCATACTCTAGAACAGGCTACCCGTCTATGTCAAGCAAAGTTCTTCATTAGCACTCTTCAAGAAAAATCTTGATGAGTGGATGGGAAATAGGAAATACACCCAGGGGATCACTTCTGTGTCTCTGCTCAACAGTGGCACAGGAAAATAACTTTCTTGGGTGGCGTAAGCCAGGGAACCTTGTTGGCTAGGCTTACGTAGGCCCTTGGGCCGATAGCCTAGTACCTACCTATGAACCTATAAGACAGGCAGATTTGGCTGTTAATGCTCAGAAAAGCAAGCAAAGTATTTAGGATGTCTTAAATGAAGAAAAATGGTAAAACCATAACTAGGGGAAAAAGGAGGAATCATAAATAACTGGCCTATACCCCCCATTAAAAAACAGGTGAAGGTTTTTATTGAACAGGCTGGGTACTACAGAAAATTTGTACCCAATTTTCCAGTTATTGCCTGTTGTTTGGATCTCACAAAAGTGAAGGTTCTTGTTAAGATATAATTTTTTTTAAGAAGATAGAGCATGCAATGAACTTAACCAGATTTATTCCAAACCATTGTTAATAACTCCCAGTTGTATTAAAGGAATTTACCCTGTATGTGAATGTATCATATGTATGTTTATGAGCATTGGTGTCTCAAGATATTGCAGGTAAGGAATACCCTGTGTGCTGTAATAGCAGAAATGTAATCAATGTTGACAGAAAGATATTGAGCCATAGAGAATGTTTATCAATGAAGTAATGAAAAGAAAACCTTTTATGTAACCAGTATGCACCTCTACATCAACCTAATATGTACAGTTTGATGGCAGGTGGGCATCAATCAACAGTTACCCATTGGCATGAAAATTGTATGAAAAAATACCTAATCCATTTCCACAGGTGCTTGTTAAATATCAACTTTTATTGACTGTATTCTGTAAAAAAAAAAAAAAAACAAAAAAAAGATCCTTTTTTAATAAATACTTGTGCATTACCTATACTAACCTTTTCTCTTGAGTCATCACGGTTTTGCTGTCTTTCATTTTCTCGTAATTGTTTTTTTTACCATCAGTATTATTGAAGCAAACAATCGCCTGCCTTATTCAGAGTCACCTTGATCTGACAATGGGTCAAGGAAATAAGTCTTCTCTTCAACTTGCATGCAAGTTCCAAACGTGTTTTATAATACTTTGTGCATCACTTCTAAGGCAACGTAATGTATTACATCGCCAAAACATATGATCTGAAGTAGTTACTTCATTTGATCTGCAACCTGTGGGTGTCGGATCCGACCTCGGATCCGATCCGGCAGCTTTCCAAGCTCCAAGATCCGAGCTCCTAGCTCCTCCCCCCTACCCATAATCCCCTATTACCAACCACATTACCTCAGATCGTTTTTTGCCGCGGCTGAAGAAGCTTCCCTGTGAAGAGCTCCTGGCTGGGTGAGATAATTGCTGGTTTTAAACCACTTTTTTCAACCAAAGTTGTCATTGTGTGTGTGCTAGCCCCTTTTTCTGATCCTTGTGCTATTTTTTGTTAATTTTAATCACTAGCTTACCTTCACTCCCCCTCCCCCTCCTAGTGTTTGGGTGTGTGTGTGAATAATGTCTGAAGGGCCTAAGGCCGTTTTTTCTAAATGTACTGAGTGTGGCCACAAGCTTTCCCCAGCTGATGGCCACGCTCAGTGCGTTTTGTGCCTGGGGGCAGCCCATTTGTCAGAGGCCTGCCAGATCTGCGCGGCCTTTAACCCCCGGGCACTTCGGGATAGGAAGAACAAGCTGATCCTGGCGGGAAGGCTCCCCCAGGAGTCGGCTTCTTCTTCCTCTCCCGTTCGGGCTCCAGCTGCTTCGGCAGCTTCGGCGCCGTCTGTCCCCTTAGCTCTACCCGGGACTCAACCTCCCTCTTCGGGTTTCAGCTCTGGGGAAACTAGTGCCTCTTCCCTTAGAGAGAAGAGGCACAAGGATAAGGAAGGGCATAAGTCCTACAGGGCGGGCCGAACCTCATCCTTCGGCTCCGCCAGTGAAAGTGCTTAAGTCTCCCTCGAGGGTCTCTGGATCCCCCTCCTCTTGGCATCGTTCGCCCTGTTTCTCGCCGGAGCCGGAGGAGGAGGATAGGTCTCCCTCGAGATCTTCGAGGTGGCCCTCCCGGCCCGCCTCTACTACTTCGTCCAGGTCGACCCGAAGCATCTCCGAAGCGGATATGGATCGGATGATGCGTCTGTTCTTGCAGACCCAAATGCAGATGGGGATGCTCTTGCCTCCCCCGCCCCCTCTGGGGGGGAGTGCGGCCCCCATATTTGCCCCGATCACTCCTTCTCCGACTCGTTTTCGGGTCTTGGAGTCATCGGATCCAGGCCCTTTCGGACCCGGGGAATTGTCTGCGCCGATAGCTGTGGTCTCTTCGACACCGACTATACCTTCGAGCTTGTCAGACCCGAGCTCTCGGGGCCGAGGGCTGAGCATTGGATCCGAGGGAGTTGCTGTGTCTTCGGCGCTGTTGGCGTCGGAGCACACCTCTGCCTCGGCGCCAACTGCATCGGCTCCGACCCCGATCCCTTCCTCGGATCCGAGGAGATTGCTCTCAGAGGCTGGCGAGAGTGGCTCTCCTTCGGCTTTTGAGGTAGTGGAGAGGGTACTGTCGAGGTCCTCCAGATCCCCGACCCGGGCTTCGGATCCACCCGTACCCCCACTGTATGAGGGTCTGTCTTCCATCATCCGTCCATCGGGACAGCCTGCCCAAGCCCTCCAGCAAGTTCCCGCGGAGGAACAACAACCCGTGTACGAGCCCTCTTCGGACAGCCCCACCGAGGAGGTCCCTCGGAAACATCGGTGCAAAAGGAGGCACCTGGACTCCCCCGAGTCCGTTACCACAGACACAGACTTAGATGATACAGAGGGTTCCCCAAGGTCACCCCCTGAAGATGTCTCCTTTGGAGACATCATGGAAATGTTGCATATCAGAGGGGGGTGGTCAGCCCAAAAGCCCTCCCTTGATGAGTCCGTGTTCCTGGAGGCCTTTGAGGCAGGCCCATCTACCTCCTGGGTGTCCCCTCTGGCTGACCCCCTGGTGGACTTAATTACCACCAGGGCATGGAAGGAGCCCGACACCGTGGAGCCAATCCCTAGGCACCCTGATAAAGTCCTCAGCCCACCCACAGATAGACCGTCTTGGGCCAAAGGAACCCCCGTTGATGCCATGTTGGTGGCGGCGGCCACCAAGAAAGAACTCGCGCAGGAGAGTTCTTCGGTTCACCCGCCGGATAAGGAATCTCGAGCGCTTGACCGGATTGGGAAGCGGATGTTTGCTTCAGCGACCTTTTCCATAAGGGCGCTGAACTATATGGCACATACCATTAGGCTACAGTGAGACTTGATTAAAGAATACGCTGCAGCCCCCCCGGAGTCCATGTCGGTCCCAGACAAGAAGGTTTTTGAGACTCGAATGGCCACTCTAAAATCCATCTCCAATACATCTATGCGGCTTTTCTCCCATGCAACGGAGGGAGCCGCTAGAGCTAGCGGAGCCAGGGTCATCTTGCGACGTCTCTCCTGGCTCCGTCTTTGCGACTTCACGGATCCCTTCAAGGCGTCCTTCGCGAACACCCCTTTTGACGGTTCTGCCTTGTTTGGCAAAGACTGTTCGCGACACGCTGGTTCAAAGTGAAAAGGATGGGAAGACGCTGTCTGCCGTCGGAGTCCGCTTCTCTAATCCCCAAAGATCCTTCTCCAGGAATCGGAGGGGACAAAAGAAGCTGTGGTTCCGTAAGTCTCAGCAATCCCATCCTGCTGCGGACCACTCGTCCTCTAGAGGCAGAGGAGGACAAGGTGGACGCTGGCCCAGAGGCAGAGGGGGGCCGCGTAACTTCGGGTCTAGAGAACCTTTATCAGACAGACCCGCACAACAGCCCTGAGGGCTTGCCCGACTGTCCCTCTCTGGAGGCAGTCGGGGGGGCAGTTGTCGGAGCACCTTTCAAACTGGGAGTCCCTTGCAACAGATCGATGGGTGCTCCGGATCATATCCAGAGGATACTCCTTTCCATTCATAAACCTTCCCCCCAAACCCAGACGTCTCCCCGATGTCCCAACCGATCAGAGGGAGGCAACGGCTTTGGAGATTTCAAAGCTGCTAAGAAAAAGAGCCATCCAGCCCGTCCCCCCAGATCAGTCCGGATTGGGTTATTACTCCAGGTTCTTTTTGGTGCCAAAGAAAACGGGGGACCTCAGACCCATCTTAGACCTTTCCGCTCTGAACCTGTTCATACCCAAGGAAAAGTTCCGGATGGTCACTCTCCAATCAATTCTCCCCCTTCTGCGGGAGAACGACTGGATGTGCTCGTTAGACCTCAAGGATGCGTATTACCACATCTTGATGGACAGACGATCCAGGAGGTTTCTCCGCTTCCGGCTCGGAGCCAGTCATTATCAATTCAGGGTTCTTCCATTCGGCCTCACCTCAGCTCCCAGAGTGTTCACCAAGGTCATGGCAGTGGTTGCAGCCCACCTGAGACTCCAGGGCATTCAGGTCTTCCCCTACCTAGACGACTGGCTCCTCACCACGACCAACAGGCATCAACTCTGTGTGGCGAGAGATTATGCTCTGTCTCTGGCCCACAACCTAGGCATCTCAGTGAATGAGCAGAAATTCTGCCTGTGCCCCACTCAAGCCCTAGAATTCATAGGGGCCAGGTTAGATACACGAATCTCCCGAGTTGTTCTAACGTCAGTCAGGCTGAACAGCTTGTCGTATCAGGTGTTAGCCCTTCTTCGGAGCCCTGCTCCTCCGGCGGAGTTAGTCCTGAGGGCACTGGGGTCTGTGTCAGCAGTGATCGGTCTCTCTCTTCATGCCTGTCTGTGAATGCGCATATTACAATGGACCCTTCAAGTCCAATGGTCCCTGTCGATCCAC
Source organism: Protopterus annectens (assembly GCF_019279795.1). Lineage (NCBI taxonomy): Eukaryota > Metazoa > Chordata > Ceratodontiformes > Protopteridae > Protopterus > Protopterus annectens. Next base: position 213,387,109 of record NC_056733.1, on the reverse strand, counting down.
CCGTTAAGCACGCCAATACCCCTGAGCAGGGTGTGCAGGGACTCCCTTCTGTGGTGGTTACATGCGCAGGAACTCAGAGAAGGAAGGCCCTTTGTGATCCCCCCGGTCGAAGCCACGTTGACCACGGACGCTTCTCGCCTTGGGTGGGGGGGGCATTGTTCTGGCAGATCCGTTCAAGGCACGTGGACTTCCCTAGAGACCGCATTGCATATCAATGTCCTAGAGATGAGGGCGGTGCTTTTGGTGTTGCAAGCCCTCCACGACCTTCTTCCCCTGGGGACTATTGCAATCCAGACGGACAACATGTCAGTAGTCTGGTATATAAACAAACAAGGAGGGACCAGATCTTATCCCCTGTGTCGAGAAGCCATGAGAGTGTGGGAATGGGCGATTTCCACCAACCGCTTTCTGATAGCAACGCACATTCTGGGACGGTCCAACATATTAGCGGACAAGCTAAGTCGAGTGCTCCTCACTCCATACGAGTGGTCTCTGAATCCGTCTGTTGCGAAGCAGATCTTCCACAAATGGGGTCAGCCTCGCTGCGATCTTTTCGCTTCTCCTTTAAACACAAAATGCAGCGAGTACTTTGCGATAGTTCCCCCCAGAGGGGAGACCCCCAGAGATGCTCTAGTCCATGCTTGGCCCCCCGGACTCCTTTATGCTTATCCCCCCCTTCCACTCATGATGAAATTCATCCAGAAAGCCTTTCGGTTGGGGAGCAGAGTTATCCTCATAGCCCCATTCTGGCCTCGACAGATCTGGTTCCCCTTTCTGCGGTCTCGCAGTATGGCTCCTCCATGGATTCTGGATCCCAGTCCAGACCTAATCTCGCATCCAGCGAGATGCCATACCCTGAACCTGGTCAGTCTCAAACTTGCTGCTTGGTTGATCCAGTTCCATTAATGGCTAGGACTCCCGGTATCTCATCCCCCGTTAAGGCCATTCTGGTGGTGGCTCATAAACCATCTACCAGAAAACTTTACAACAGTAAATGGAAACGTTTCTCCATCTGGGCCAAAGACAAAGACTTGGACCCATTTACTGTCCCTATTCCGACTATTCTGGACTTCCTTTCCCTGCTTTTTAGGCAGGGAGCAAGTGCCTCCACGGTTAAGGTGCAGCTGGCGGCCATCTCCCATTTTCATGTGGGGGACGGCATAGGCTCCTTAGCATCTACAAAGTTGTGCAAAACCTTCTTAAGAGGCGTTTTTCCTTTGAAACCACCTGTAAAGACTGTGGTTCCCCCGTAGGATCTCACTCTGGTCTTGCAAGCCTTGACGAGACCACCTTTCGAGCCTGCGGCCTCAGTTCCGTTGAAGTTCTTATCTTGGAAAACGGCTTTCTTGGTGGCTATTACTTCAGCCAAGAGGGTTTCAGAATTGCAAGCTCTGTGTATCAAACCTCCGTACCTTATCTTTCACAAGGATAGAGTGTCCCTCAGGACTAATCTGTCTTTCTTGACAAAGGTGGCTACAGAATCAAATATTAATCAATCAATAAATCTTCCTGTATTTTTCCCAAATTTTCACAACAAAGGTGAATACACGTTGCACAAATTGGATGTACACAGACAACTGCATTTTTACTTGCACAGGGCTAGAGAGTTTCGCAAGTCGGACCAGTTGTTTGTTTCTTATGCAAAGTCAGCCATGGGCAAGGCAGTTGCTAAAGTGACTGTAGCAAATTGGATCTGTCAATGCATTATGCTGGGATACACTTCATCTGGTAAGCCAGCTCCGGTTGGCGTCCGTGCTCATTCCACAAGATCTGTAGCTACCTCAACAGCCTTTTGGTCTAGGGTTCCAGTAGACGATATATGTTCAGCAGCTACCTGGTCCTCATCTCATACGTTCATTTCTCATTACAAGCTGGATATGATTTCCAGGAGTAGGGCTTCTTTTGGCTCCGCGGTGCTTCGGAATATCCTTCCGTAAGGACCACCCAGGTTCTTGTAGGTTAGCTGGGGACTCTGTCCCACAGGTTGCAGATCAAATGAAGTAACTACTTCAGATAAAGAAGTTATGTACTCACCATAATGTTCCATCTGAGTAGATACTTCATTTGTCTGCAACCGACCCCCCCTGCCATCCCCCGAACCTGTCGGGAATTTTTCTGATCACTCGGAGTTGGGTTTCTGTCTCAAGTTGGTGAGGCAAAAAAAACGATCTGAGGTAATGTGGTTGGTAGTAGGGGATTATGGGTAGGGGGGAGGAGCTAGGAGCTCGGATCTTGGAGCTTGGAAAGCTGCCGGATCGGATCCGAGGTCGGATCCGACACCCACAGGTTGCAGACAAATGAAGTATCTACTCAGATGGAACGTTATGGTGAGTACATAACTTCTTTTATTCAGTCACCTACCTGCTCTGTCCCACATCCCTAGCACTGCACATTGGATGTGTTATAAATTCTCCCTTAGGTTTTCTGAAGTATAAAATGCTTATAAAGGCAATGACATGCAAAAATTTCCTGAGCTTGGAAGAAGTCTTTAAAAATTTTACAGTTTCCTTCTATTTCTTTTCTAAAACATCCTGTCCTGGTAGCATTGCCCAATCATTTCTAACCTTATCCTAAACTAACCTTTGGAATGGCTGCAGTCCTTGAATGATCTTGATGTTAAGTCTGTCTCTGAGAGTTCTTCCTTTCCTTCAACTAGCAGTTTAATATATTTACAAGATTGTCTCTTGAAATTTTTAAACCATGTTATAGCCCTCGCTTGTTGTTGCAAGGTATCATATAACACACATGTTGTCCTGGAAAGATTATATCACTGTGCATCTGTGGACCAGTCATGGCTCTTTCCTTGAGCCACCATTTGACACTAATATTGTAAATGCAACCTCATGTGTTTTCCATTGTCCTGTATAGTAGCTAACTCTAAGCTCAGTGTTGAGTCCGTCTTTGTCATTAAGATCTGTATACCTGCTATCAGATCATTCACAAATAGTGATGTATTTTTACCTGAGGCTCTCCCTTAGAGAAACTACCGCACCAATCCAGGTTCATTTGCCCCTGTATTACCTCTGACATAATTTCTTTCCATGTTGGTCTATAATTAGGCATTTACAGTCACAAAATTTCAGAAAAAACAAACTGCATACCATATCATAGTTTATCAAGCCCTCTTTCTTTGGGTAAAGCCACTCTTGATCTTTGGTTCTGCCATATTCAAGAACAGTCTATTTTTTATCATTTATATAAATAAGACTTTGGTGGAGATAATCAGTAGGCCTTGGCCTGAAAAAAATCAATGAAGTACAAATAACCGGAACTCATGTACTTTCTGATCTAAATCTATAACTGTGTTACTGCACTTGTATAAATATCCCTAACAGTTTTCATCAATTCTGATAGTATTAACCAGTTTGATTACTGGCCTGTCTACACAAACCGTATTTTAGCTTATATGTGGCTTATAAAAGAGAATTTTTATACACCAAATCTTGTGTAGGGTATAATTTATTGTTTCAACATTTGTCTTGGTTATATTAATTTTATATCCTAATATATTCCCAAATTTAGTCACTATACCTAACATATGTAGTGTATCATATTCAAGATTAGTCAGGGTCAGTAGGACATCTTCAACAAACAGTGATATTTTATAATTCACAGACCCCGTGTACCAGCCCTGTATATCTGAATTTCTAATTTTCTCTTCTGGGGTTCCAGGTACTTAGCAAACAATAAAGGGGAAAACTTGACATCCCTGTTCTTTTCTGTTATGTAAAAAGAAAAATTCTGAGAGTCTAGGAATATTTTTCAGTAAGGCTATAATCCTAAGAAAGTCTAACTCTGATAAAATTGCAAATATAAAATTTAAAATTTACCCTATCAAATGCCTTTTTGGCATCAACACTCCAACACTGGGAGAAATAAGACAACTGCGCACTGATCAACAGCTTAATTTTATCTCTACCGGTGGTGAAAACAGAAACTGAGAAAAAAAGGGCCAGTGAAATTCAGTTTGAGTAAAATTCAGTTACTGGCTAGTAAGTATACTGCCTGGATGCCAGCAAAGAAGAAATATGAAGATAATGAATGAAAGTCAGCCAGGAAAGGTGAAGAGAAAACACTGTCTGGGAATAATGCTACAGCTGTTGAGAAAAAAGCAGATTAGGCTTCAGCTTTGGTACAAGAGGTTGCTTCCAGTAATTTAGAGGGAGAAAATAAGTCAAATGTAGAGATGCTTGAAATAATTAAGGAATACATCAACTCAAATAACAAAAGTCTTGAAAAGAAGTAGACAAAGCTTTAACTAGCCATTCAGATGAACAGGTGAAACTACAAAATTCAGAGGTTGAAATGAAGGAAAGGATGGCTGAGTATGAGGCTTCTCAAGAAGAGCAGTTTTGAAAATTAGAATTAGAAGACAGAGAGCACAGAAAAAAAACAGAGAATCTGATGTCTGTTTTTATATGATACAACATTGTGGTTTGTCGGATCTAATCAGGTCCGACTTCGACATCATCTCTGAAGCTTCACTATCCCAAGCCTCTGACTCCTTTCCCACACATAATTCCCTATACTCCACCTTAGTATCTCGGATCTCATTTGCCATCTGAAGCATCAGATATATTTTACGAGAATTGTCCATCAAAAAATGTATCCTTTGCTCTTTAATCAGCAGCATCCTACGATCTCCTCTCCTACTGAGAGACTTGTCTCTCCAGAATTTTTTTTCCTTGTTTTCTAGGCTATAGTGTAAAAAAAAAAAAAAAAAACAAAGAAAAGGATTTATTATGTAGTTTATGCCTATGTAGTTATTCTCAGCTTTAGACGTTTTCTTCTTTGGTCATAATCATTAGATCTGATAGTTATAGTTATTTCTGTGTAACTAGGAAGATTGTGAATCTGATGTGCCTTGAACTTTGTATTTACTACATAGTACCTTGCTGTGTTCTTTGTACCATTAGTTTGTGTTTACAGAATGTCTGACAAAGCAGGGTTTAAGAAGTGTGCTGAATGTGGGCTGAAAATCACACCTCAAGATTCATGTTTTTTGTGTGTCTACTGTTTGGGCACTGCCCATCTTGACATAGACTGTGAATCCTGTCCCTCCTTTTGCACTAGGGCTCTCCCAACACAAAGGAAAAAACTAAATGTAAAAGGCTTTCTTCCTCCACAGACAAGTCCAGCTGCATCTTCTTCATTCACTGTTGCCTCCTACCCAACCAAGAAACAAGACAGAGACATGCAAAGAGAGTTCAGTGAGAAGGAAAGGCTAGAAAAGGAGAAGAGAGAACAAAGAAAAAGAAGAGTTAGAAAAATCCAGAAAGCAGTCTCTAGATCCCACTGCTTCGGTCAGTCCAGATTCTAAAGCTCCTATGAGGTTGGATCTATTAGTCGCTCAGACCAGACCTTCCTCTCCTCAGCTTCAATTCTCACCAGAACCAATAAGCCTGAAGTTACACTCTCTTATACTACAGACAAAAGATTTTCAGGATCAGCCTCAGTGGCATCTTCTAGTCAGTCATCCAGAAGCCTTACCAAGCAAGATGCTGATAGAATGATTAGGAATTTTTTTGAACGCAAATGCAGTTTGTGCTACTTTGACTCCGACTTTATCCCCGTCTCTTTTGACTCCTATGCTTTCGGATCAGGAAAAGTCCTGGAGCTTAAGCTTTGGTCCTGGGACTTGTGGGAATGGGTCGACTCCGTAGTTATAGGAGCTATCTCTTCCTTTTGGCACCTCGACCCTTGAAAGCTCAGGTCTGAGACCTGTTGGTGCAGAGGAGATCTCCTTCTGTTTAGTATTGCAGAATTCTTTACATATGGGTTGTATTCCACCCAACGACCCGACATCCAGCCTTTATACAAAAGCTTAGAGCCACTGCCTGTACGTGGGATGTCGCACATAGGCACAATCAATGTCAGCCTTAAAAGGGATGTCCACACGTACCATCTTCAGAACATTTTTGCCGCCAATTGGAAAGGTTGACTGTTACTTTTGGTCTACTGTTTGATCCTGTTGGTTCGTCTTACAGCTTCAGACAAGTACCCCATAAGGGATTTAATGTATTGCTACTGCCTTTTGTTTTGGTAATGTCATCAAGGAAGTGCAAGTGTAGGTGTGGAATGCAAATTCGACATAAAGATAGCCACAAGCTGTGCTTGTTTTGCTTAGGGCCTACTCACGACCAAAATTCCTGTTCTGTTTGTCAGGCCTTCATTTCCAAAGCTTTGCTCAGTCGTCTGTCAGCTTTGAACTTATCCTTAGAAAATCAGTGACTCAAACGTCTGGCTAGGGACGCTATGGAGGGTTCCATGAGTACTTTGAGCGGTCTGTTAAGAGGAATGTTAGCAAGATTAGACCTGAGTCTTCTTTAGCTGCTCCTGCTCTCTCCGACGTAATCCTTGAAGTTTATGAAAACCTGGTGGTACAATCGGGGGTAGGATCTGCTCCTATATCTGGCACTGGGATGGAAGTCATCGGGAATGCAGATTCTAGCATGTCCGAGGCTATGCACACATCTGGTTCGGACGATTTGGGGGAACCATGGCTTGTAATCACAGAAGGCTCAGGAGCTATTCCAGCTTCCTTGTCCAAAAACTACTGGAGGTTAGGCCTTTGACTGCCATTTCTCCACAATTTGATAGGCCTGTGAAAAAGAAGCAAAAGACTAGGTATGGCCCAGCTCCCTCTACCTCAACATTGAATTGGGATGTTTTTTTCCAGGGCCTTATTTAGGTACTGATGGCTTTGAGGCCTGTGACTTCACCTTCTTCACCTTCACCCATAGCGGGCCTTGCCTTTGCCTCTTTTCCAGTCCAGCCGTCCGGGTCCCGAAGCCTTATTCCAGGACAGCATGCAGAGCTTCAAATTCAGGACTCAGAATCTGAGGAGTCTTCATCTGGTGAGGACTCTCTAGCATATTCTACTCAAATTCCCTCTCCTTTGGAATATGTTTCCCCAGAGGAGAAGTCTAATGGGGGGACTTTGCCATGGAAGAGTTCTCCTTTGGGGAAACAATAAAATGAGGGAATTTTTTAAGTAGGATTCCTAACAAATCTCAGAAGAACAGAAGAGATATTATGAGCTTTTACAGGTGGAGGCTCCTGCACCTTCATCTGTCCTTCCAGTGCTGCCAGCCTTCATCTGTCCTTCCAGTGCTGCCAGCCTTTTTAGATGTGTTCCAAGGCTGCTTCTAAGACCCCTGACTCCCAAGCCCCTGCCTCAGAGACTGGACTGTTTCTATAAGGTTCCTGAGGATTGAAAATTTCTTTTCAAATGCCTCGCAGCTGACCCTACTTGTGAGTTCCATTACCTCAGATAAGTCCTCATGGTTATCTCCATCTACCAAGTCGCTCCCTTCTGACAAGGAAAGCAAAATTCTGGAAAGGTTGGGTAAGAAGGTATATACTTCTTCCACCTTGGCTATCAGGGCAATTAATTATCAGACACACATTTCCGGATGTGCTCTGGCCTTACTAACTGAGGCAACCCAGGCTCTTTCCCCATTGCCAGATTCAGAGGCGAAATCCCCGGTCCTTTCCCTCCTATCATCCTCTTCTCAGGTAACTAGACACACTATCAAGTGTATCTATGATGCAGTGGAGGCCTCTACCAGGGCAGCAGCTTCTGTTTCTGTTCTCAGGAGACATTCCTGGTTATGTTTCCATGCACTTCCTTGACAATTCCTAATTGTAAAAGCAGCTGCAGAATTGTTTAAATCACTGCAGGAAAAAGGCATGGAGCTGTAGGATTTAAAACACCTTCTGGTTTCACCAGTTCTTAAATTTCATAGAAATTTCCCTGCTAAGACATCCTTTGTTGGGAAATCTGCTCGTTCCTCCACATCTGTTCTCTCTGGAACTAGACCCCGCAAGCCTTGTAGGAAGCACCCTCAGGCTACGGCTGTTACTCCTACAGCTGCTGTTGTGGCACCCCCAGCCCTTTCATCCCAGGCAAAGTCCTCTGTGATGCCTTGCACCCTCTTCCAAGTCATACCCCCTATCCCTTCGCCTCTCCCTTTCACTCCCAGCTTGGATGGAGATCATTCAGGGTTCCTGGGTGATTTCCATTATCCAAAATTGGTGCTTAATGACTTAGAAGACTCTACCTCCCTTTCAGGGACTACCTCAAACCCCCCACCCCCCCACCGCCACCACCAGTCAACTGCATTAGTTTGCTTCGATTCTAGATCAGCTCTCCAACCAAGGCACAATTCATTCTGTCCCTCCAGAACAGCAGGGAAGGGGATTTTACTCCAGGGTGTTTCTAGTTCCAAGAAAATATGGCCTATGTCGGATCTCTCCTTATTAAACACCTTCCTGGTGGTGCCTTCTTTCATAATGCTATCCCTACCTACTCTGCTGCCCTCGGTACCCCCTCAAGCCTTCTTAGCTTCTCTGGACCTCAATGATGCATATCTGCATATCCCTGTACACCCCCTCTCCAGAAGATTTTTGCATTTCTCAGTGGGTTCTTTGCACTTTCAATTTACTGCCTTGCCCTTTGATCTTTCCTACTGCTCCAAGGGTATTCATAAAGTGTCTAGTCCCAGCCATTGCATACTAAAGGCTGAAAGGACGTCTACCCACACTTGGATGATCTGCTCTTTCTGGCCAGCAGCCCAGACCTCCTAACCCAGCTTCTGAACCTAGCCATCTCTTTTCTGCAGACACTGGGTTTCACAATAAATCTCAAAAATTCCTGTCTCACACCAAGTCAGGATTTTCTATTCCTGGGGAGCAGGTTTCTCACAGATTTGATGAGGGTTTTTCTCCCTCTGCAGAAAGTAGTCTGTCTCAGGGCATTTATGGAAGCTCTTCTGCCTCTCCCTTCTGTCACAGCCAGAGAGTTCCTGAGAATCCTGGAGTTCATGGCCTGTACGATTTCTATGCTGCCCTTTGCAAAGCTGCACATGAGAAAGTTCCAATGGTTTCTAAAGACAGTTTGGTCCTAGCATGCTCATCCATTAGATGTCATGATCCCCCTTCTTCCCTGCCAGAAAGGAGAGTTAGGTTGGTGGATGCAGTAACTCAATCAGAACCCTGGCTTTACCTCTTCGGGTTCATCAACCAGCTCAGCAACTCTTCACAGACGCCTCAGACATGGGGTGGGGAGCAACTTTTGCTTCCAGGAAGGTTCAGAGTCTCTGGTCCCCTTCTCAAAGGAAGGAACATATCAGTATCAGGGACATGAGAGCCTTCTTGTTAGCCTTACAGACCTTTCACCCCCTATTTTTGCCAGGACCCCTAAAGGTTCTTGCAGACAATACTTCGGTCCTTTGGTACACGAACAAGCAGGGGGGCACAAACTCCTCTCTTCTCTGTCGCTTGGCCATCAAAGCTCGAGAATTGGCTGCCTTATACAAGGTAACTCTACAAGCTGTGTACCCACCCTCAGCTTAGAACTCGGTGGCAGATGCATTAAGAAGTTCCATGACACAGTCTCACGAGTGGATGCTCCACAATCCGTGGACCTAGTTCACCAGTGGGGTAGTCTGGAACTGGACCTGTTTGCCTCCCCTATGAACAGACAGCTTCCTTGTTTTTTGTGCCAGGGCTCTTCATCCTCAGGTGTGGAGGGTGGATGCTCTGTCTTTCTAATGGAAGGGGATGTTTCTTTATGCATTCCTCCCTTCCCCTTAATTCAGAAAGTCCTATTGAAAATCCAACAGGACAAACCCAAAATCTTGTTAGCGACTCCCTTTTGGTCAGGACAGTACTGGTTCCCTCTTCTTCTGCAATTAGCCAGGGGTAATCACTGAAATTTACTTCACTGGCTGGACCTATTCACTCAGGACAAGGGATCATTGATTCACCTACATCTGCTATCTCTACAGCTGACCCTGTGGGTGATCAACTTTTGATCACTTTCAGGCACCTATTCTCTAAGGACGTGCTAAGGGTTTTGCAGGAGGCCCGGAAACCCACTACTAGGAAATCTTATTTCCAAGTGGAAAAAATTTTCTATTTGTTGCCAAAAAAGGAAAGTGGATCCCTTTTGTGCAGACATTCCTTTAGTGCTTTCCTACCTGTGCGAGTTACTCAGTAGTGTTCTTGCTTACTCCTCAGTTAAAGTCCATTGCTCTGCCTTGCCTGCCTGCTTGCCTATGACTTCTCCCCTAGCTTACAGGTTGGAAGTCAAGCCTTTTCTAAAAAATGTCCTACACTTCAGACCCCCTCAAGAAATCAGTTCCTCCTCCCTGGGACCTCAACTGTTTGCTGGAAAAACATGCCCCGGCCCCTTTTGAACCAGCAGCTTCTGCTTCCCTAAAGTATTGCACATGGAAAGCAACACTTGTAGCCTTAACCTCTGCCAGAAGGGTTTCTGAGATTCAGGCTTTAATGGCTATGCCTTCCTTTGGGTATCCTTGAGAACTAACCCAACTTTCATGCCAAAAGTTGTGATGAGTTGTCACTTCATCAGTCTATTCAATTGCGTACCTTCTTCCCTTCTCTTCAGCAATCCAGTGAGAGGATTTTGCACACTTTTTGTCATTTCATCCCAGGGCTCTGGACTTGCCTGTGTCCAAACAAATTATATCTTCATGGATTGCTATGGCTATTCTGTTTTGTTATTTCTTCCATGGAAAGTCCTTGTCAGCATCTGTTAAGGCACACTCCACTAGGTCAGTTGCATCCTCAGGGGCGTTCTTCAAGGGTCTAGATGCCCATTCCATCTTGGAAGCAGCCACCTGGTCTTCTGTTCACACCTTTACAGAACATTACAAAATGGACACTGTTTCTAGATGCTGAGCAGGATTTGCTAGGGCAGTTGTGTATGGATTCCTGGAAAATGATTCATCTTGGTTCCCCTTCTCTATCTGCCTCTCTGGGTTCCCTTTTAGCTCTTGCACTGTCGCATATGTAAAGAATACTGTAACATTGAATAGAAGGACATAGAATAGTTGTGTAAAAATCTTACCATAACCATCGATGTCCTTCTCTTCTATGTTGCAGTATTCTATCCTTCCCGTCTTCACCCCTACAGCTTGCTCTTTCCTAGGATGATCCTTCTAGGATCCCTTTGTTTTTCCTCTTGGGGCTTTCTTATTCTGAAGATGGTATGTGTGGTCATTCCTTTTATGGCTGACATTGACTGTGCCTATGTTCATAGGTAGGTACTAGGCTATCGGCCCAAGGGCCTACGTAAGCCTAGCCAACAAGGTTCCCTGGCTTATGCCACCTAAGAAAGTTATTTTCCTGTGCCACTGTCGAGCAGAGACACAGACGTGATCCCCTGGGTGTATTTCCTATTTCCCATCCACTCATCAAGATTTTTCTTGAAGAGTGCTAATGAAGAACTTTGCTTGACATGGATGGGTAGCCTTTTCCAGAGTATGGGAAGTCTCTGGGATAGGACTCTATCCCTCCAGCATGTCCTGTTTATTGTGGTGACAAGGTTTAGGTCCCTAGAGCGTGTAGCTCAGAGAGATTGGGATTTCTTTAGGTGTAGCATGTCCAACAGCTCTGGGTTTGACATAGCTTTATATGTTAGGCAGAGATCACCTCTGAGTAGGCAATATGCTATGGAGTAAAGCTGGAGTTTTTTGAGGCGGTCAGTGTAGGGCATTTGTTTGAGTCCAGTAATCCTCTTTGTGAGGTACTTCTGTGGCCTTTCCAGCTGCTGCAGATGTCTTGTGAGGTACATTCCAAAAGGGGTGTTGTACTCTATAGTGGGTCTAATGAGTGTCGAGTAGAGGGGAACAATGACCTCTTTTTTCCTGGATGAGAACCCTTTTATGATGAGGTGTGCCACGTAGAAGGACTTCCTGACTACTGTGGCGATGTGACTATCAAAGGAGAGACTACTGTCCACCTGGGTCCCAAGGTCTCTTATCACGCATTCGGTGTTAAGTAGATTGCTGCCTATGTGGTAGTTCATGGGTACAGAGTTTTTACCAAAGGGGATGACACTGCACTTTTTGGCATTGAGCTTGAGGTCATGGCTCTGATACCAGGCATCTGTCTCAGAGAGGCCCTTCTGTAGGATGTTCGCATCATTTGGGGACTTGACTATGGCTCCTAGTTTGCAGTCATCTGCGAACTTCATTAGCCAGAGGCCTTCTGTGTTAGCCTGTACTTCAGAGAAGTAGATACCAAATAGGAGCGGTCCCAGGACGGAACCCTGTGGTACTCCACTTGTCACTGGTTTGAGGTCAGATTTGGAGTCTGCAACTTTTACAGTGTGGGTTCTGTCAGTGAGCCAGTTGGCAACCCATCTTGTGACGTAGGGATTTATGCCTAGTTTATTGAGTTTAGCTATAATTCCAGAATGGGGGATGGTGTCGAAAGCCTTGGCGAGGTCAAGATAGGCTGTGTGAGCCACCTTACCCTCATCTACGGCTTTAGTGACTGCCTCAAAGTCGTCGATCAGGTTCAGGAGGCATGATCTGCCTTTCACAAACCCGAACTAGGTGGGATCCAGTGTTTGGAGGTTACCAATGTCTTTGTTTATGAGTTCCATGATAATACGTTCCATGGCTTTGCAGACCAGGCTCGTCAGGCTAATAGGTCTATAGTTCCCGGGATCAGTGGTGGTTGTGTGACATTCCATGTACTTAGTGGCTCTAAGCTTTTGTATACAGGCCGGATGTCGGGTCGTTGGGCAGAATACAACCCATATGTAAAGAATACTGCAACATGGAAGAGAGGGACATCTGTGGTTATGGTAAGATTTTACACAACTATTCTTTCTTTTCTTTGGACAGGAGGACAATCCATTTGGGGCTGATTGCAGGCTTTTGCTGTTGAGGCTTTTGAGAGGGTTCTGACTGTGCTGAAGGAAAAGGTGTCACCACTTAGGTCAGCTTCACCCATATCTCAAGAGGATTCCACTTCTTGCCTTTGTTCTATCGGATAGATACAGTCAGTACCACAGGGTTCCAAGATGGTTCACTATGTGAGCTCCCAATCCAATTCCGACCCATCTGACCATGCACCAGTTCAGGTTCACAGGAAACAGACATGCAAACAGAAGCACATATGCTCATTTCCAGAGTTTTATACTGAACACACGGATTTGGATGAAGGTGAAGACTCCCCTAGATCCCTCTTGGAAGAAATCACCTTTGGTGAGAGCCTCAAATTGATGAAACAATGAGGGGAATGGTCCACAGATAACCCTTCAGCAGACAAGACTGTTCTTGGAGGTCTTTGGTTCGGGCTGAACTTTATCCTGGGTACAACTGTCTATTGATCCCAGTATTGACCTTGTTTCTCAGTGTGCGTGGAAGGACCTTGACATACTGGAACTAATATCAAAGAAACCAGATAGGAACTTGGCAGCACTTAAGAACAAGAAGCATTGGAAAAGAGAGGTCCACCAGTAGACACCATGGTGGTAGCAGCAGTCACCAAGAAAGAATTATAGAAAGAAACTTCCTCTGCCCACCCGTTTAGCAAGAAATCTAGGGCATTTGTTAGGTCTGGGAAACAGACATATGCTTCAGAGCACCAGACTGTTTGACTCATGTAACACGATTCCAGAGAGACTTGGCTAAAGAGCTCTCCAAATCTCTCTCTCTCTGACATCCTTACTGTGGATGTTCAGATGACTGTGGACTCCCAGCTCACTACGCTTCATTCTATATCAAATGTTACCATGCAACTGTTATCTAACACAGCTGATGATACAGCTAGGACAGCAGGCACTGGAGTCACTGTCCACTGACATGTCTGGATGCACCTTTTTGTCTTTACAGAAGGCTTTAAGATGTACTTCATTAATGCCCCATTTAACAGTTCTACACTTTCTGGGCCAAAAGTAAAGAACACTCTAAACAGGTGTCAACAAGATGGTAAAACTCTCTCTCTGCAGTAGGAATCTGTTTCTCCACCCCACAAAGAACCTTCTCTACCAGTCAGAGGGGTGGCAAGAAGAAGATGTGCTGCAGATCACGTGGTAATTATCACAACACTCCTGGGGCAGACATTCTCCTGGCAGAAAGCAACTCTGATGGATGTCACCCAAGAGGCAGAGGTGGACTGCTGAATCTGGGCTTTTGCAGCCCTACAAGCACTCCTGAAAGGTTGCCCAGCTGTTGTACTTTGGAGGCAGTCGTGGCAGGGAGGTGCTTATCCATGCACCTACAAGCCTAACAAAACATAATAGATTCCTGGGTGCTAAATAGAAGCTACTCAATTCTCTCTTTCATTTCCCTCAGTAAAAAAGAAGAAAGTTCCTGACATTCCACCCAGTCATTTGGAACCTGAAGCAGCAGAAATGTCTTAAGCTGCTAGAAAAAGCAGTTGTCCATCCAGTCCCTAAAGACCTATTAGAGTCTGGAGTCTATTTTCTTTTTAGTACCCAAGAAGAGGGGGGACCTCAAACCCATTCTAGGTCCGAGTCATTTAAATCTGTTTGTAAAACACAATTCTGGATGGTCATGATTCAGTCCATATTGCCTCTTCTGAGGAAGGACTGTTGGATGTGCTCAATAGAGCTCCAGGATGCATACTGTCATATAAAGATAGAGAAGCATTCCAGTATGTTTCTCCCTTTCTGGCTGGGAGCCAGTCATTACTAATTCAGAGCACTGCACTTTGGTCTCACCACAGCCTCCAGGGTGTTTACAAAGATGATGGCAGTGGTTGTAGCATATGTATGTCTGCCAGGAATCCAAGTTTTCCCAAATTTCAATGATTGGCTCCTCATTGCTACCTCAAGCATCTGCTGTTACACCATGTGGTCCTTTTGCTTCACCTAAATGCAAAACCTAGGAATCATCATAAATTTACCCAACAGCTACTTGGACCCATCACAACAAAGAGAATTCATTGGATGACACCTGGACTCAGTGTTACAAATTGCCAAATTGCTGCACTTCAGAGTGCTCTCCTTGCACCTGACAGCTACACCGGTACTTCAGCATCCTTCACTGTCAGCAAGGTTAATTCTATGACTGTTGGGTCTAATGACCTCCACAATCTTACTGGTTTCACTAGCCAGGCTCTACATGAGAGTACTCCACTGGGCTGTTTCTGTGAAATTGTCAAAAAACTTTCACCCATTACATACCAAAATTCTCATTACTCAAATATGCAGATGTTGTATCAGCTGGTGGATAAAATCTCTGTTAGTGATGGAAGGTTGTTCCTTTCACACGGATTCACCATTGGCTCTTGTAACCATAAACACCTTCCTTTTTGGGGGAGGGGGCATTTTGAAGGGAGAATGGACCAAGGGTCTTGGTCACATTTAGAGGCCAGTCTTCACAGCATTTCAGGATGTTCTCCGCAAGGGTGTGATTTCCATACAGACAGAAAACATGGCAGTAGTCTAGTACATAGGTTCATAGGTTGGTACTAGGCTATCGGCCCTAGGGCCTATACAAGCCTATGAAGACAAAACAGGCCAGCACCAGGAAAAATGAAGCAGAAGGTGTTTATTATAACCAGACTGGTTTCAGCATATAGCTTTCCTCAGTGGTTTAACATCATCTTTTTTTTTTTTTCTTTTCTAAAAAAAAAAACTAGCTGGTGCCCACATTCACTCGCCCTCACCGGGCTATACAAGCCTAGCCATAACAATTCCCTGGATATTTCTTCCCACAATATTTACTTCCCTGAACCCCTGTCTAGCAGAGTGACTGACGTGATCCCTGGGGTGAACTTCCTATCTCCCATCCAGTCGTCAAGGTTCCTTTTGAAGAGGGCCAAGGAGGCGCTCTGCTTGACATGTATGGGCAGTCTATTCCAGAGTATGGGGAGTCTCTGGGTCAGGAACCTATCCCTCCAGCATGTTTTTTTCATTGTGATGACAAGATTTAGATCCCTGGAGCATGTGGCTCTGAGGGATTGGGATTTCTTTAAATGGAGCATGTCCAACAGCTCAGGATTTGACACAGCCTTGTATGTTAAGCAGAGATCACCTCTGAGTAGACGATATAACACAGAGTATAGCTGGAGTTTTTTTAGACGGTCAGCATAGGGCATCTGCTTTAGGCCTGTGATTCTTTTAGTGAGGTATTTCTGTGGCCTTTCCAGCTGTTGCAGATGTCTTGTGAGGTACATACCAAACCGGGCTCTGTACTCTATAATGGGTCTAACTGGTAGGAACCCACTTGTACCTTCATTGTCCGGAATCCATGAGTGGCAGAAAATCAAACCTGCAACTGTTGAGTTGAGGGACCACTCATAAGGCATTGATACTTCTGCTCAATTTATAATTTAATACATTGGACGTTCCCAGGATGTGTGTGTGTTGCTATCAGAAACAGGAGCAAAGACATTGCCCATTGCCATATGGTGCAACCATGCTTTGATCTCTTTGCTTCCTAACTGAACAACAAATGCAGCAGTTACTTTGCCCTGTCCCTCCACAGGGACAATCACTGAGTGATGCTCTAGTCCACAGTTGGCCCCCGGGTGGTCTTTATGCATTCCTCATATTACTCCTAATGAACAACTTCATCCAGAAAGCAAGAAAGTGCAAGACTAGAGTGATCCTTATTGCTCTTTTCTGGCCCTGACAGACATGGTTCCCTTTCATGTAGCCTCTTTTAGTACATCCTCCATGGATGTTGAATCAGTATACAGACCTCTAGACTCGGCTGACCATATTGCCTCCTCCTAACCAGAAATCCATGAAACTTAACAGCTTGGTTCCTTCAGTTTTGACTTTGGCCAGAGATTCCAGGCTTCCAGCATTGGTTGATGTTCTTCATGTTTCACTGTTGCAGTCATCACATTTGGGTTATCCCTGCCAGGGTAGCCCTCAGCTGGCCCGAATACCAGAGACTTAGTATTTCTGCGTCGGTTGCTGGCGCTTGAGGATTGACGTCAGGGCGTCAGCCAGTGCCATTACATCAGTCTTTCTTGCCATGGAGCCCAAAGCAGAAGCAGTTCACACGAGTGCCAGTCGGCTGCTATGCTACCTGAGTTTTCATCTCCGAACTGAAGTTGAAGTCTTCTAAAGCTAAGTTCCCCGTTGGGGATCCTTTTTTCTTGCACTAACCGATGTCAGAAAAAGTTAATAATTGTCTCGCCTGTGGAAAGGAAATACCACACCGAGACTTCCACTCTTACTGCGTCACTTGTTTAGACCCAGACTACGATGTCCCCCATTGTCGCTTCTGTGCTTTAACACCAGAACTATCCATCGTCGGGCCCTTATTGTACCCAGATAATTTCATTTACAGTCCTTGAATGCTGATATGGCTTCGGTAAGCCATCTGACAGCAGATCTTCCAAAAAAACATAAAGACAGAGACAGACTGCATAGGTCCAAACCTACTAACGATGCTTCTTTTAAGCTAGTCGTCAGTCCTCTGGTACTCAGTGGAGCGCTTTTGCAGCCCCTGATGCCCACTTCAGTTGATTCGAAGGCCACTACTGAGACCCTTTCGGAGTCTGGTATGCCGCAAAACTCTTCTTCGACTAAGGATCCTGCGGTCGTCTCTATCTTGGATGGGTCCAGAGCAGCTGAGCAGGCACTGGCTTCCAAGGAAGTCCTTCGCAGTACTGAATCTCGATGCAAACCAACATCTTCTTTTGTGACTACCATTTTTTTCAAAAACAACCGAGTTTTTTAGGCCCAGGGTTCGAACCACACCCAAAAAAACCAACAACCCACTCTCAGGCGCCTGCTACCTTGCCTTAGTCTTAAATGCTTAAAATGGCGGAAAACCTTATAATGCTGATCAGGGGAAGCCAAGTTACCCCCTTAAAAAGGAAAAGAGATCTGTCCCTTGTAGTTTTGTCTGAACAAGAGTCAGATGAATCTGATGCATCTGACTATGAAGACATGCAACCCCTCTCCACTTATGAGGATTCTGATGCAGAGGACTCCATTCCTTCAGCCTCTCCCCAGGGGATTTTTCTTTTGGGGAAACCCTGGATACTTTAAGGGAGAATTTCCAATGGGAATGTCAGGACTATCCTCAGTCTAAAAAGAGACTCAGGAAATTTCTAAATCTTCTGCAACACAAACCCTTGGCCATACCCCCACTCCTGCATGTTGTGGAGGGTGTTTTCCTTGACTCCTGCTGCCCTACCTCCTGCTCCCAGAAAACTAGACAGGTACTATAGAGTCCCTGACTCACACAAATATCTTTATAAACATCCAACAGCTGACCTTGAGGTCATTTCTCAAGGGCCCAAAAGGGATTAAAGCAACCTCTGCTAAGAATCCCACACCCTCGGGCAGGGATTCCCGAGCATTGGACAGATGGGGTAAAAAAGTATGCACCTCAGCTACTCTTGCTATCAGGGCACTAAATTGTCCGTTCTATATGCTGAAATGTCAGCAACATACTTTGGAACTCCTTAAACAAAAACTGTCTTCCTTTCCTGCTTGGGCAGAATCTAAAGGTTTACAAGACAATGCATTCTGCAAGTCAAGTAACTAAACACACTTTGCACTGTGGTTTTGATGCCCTAGAAGCTTCTTGCAGGGTAGCAGTCACTGGATCTGTCATTAGAAGACTTACGTGGCTTAAGGAACAACCCCTGCCAGACCATGTCAAACCTTAATTGTTGGATGCCCCCTTGCACAAAGATAACTTATTTGGCACCAAGGCAGAAGAGGTCTTAAAAAAGATGGAAGAAAAAGCAAAATCTATGCAAACAGTTAAGGATTTCTTACAGGTCTAGCCCCCTAGGTTCAGCAGGCATTGTCCCTCCAAGCACTAGTCCTTTTCTTCTCCTAGTAAACCGACCCAGCCTAGGCCCCGTGGAAACAGACCCCCAGACAGCAGCCCCAAGGAATGCAGAGATCTAAGCAGTGGACTACCAGCACTTCAAAAACAGGGAGTTCTAATCCACCCCCTTATGGTAAGAACTCACAGTGACTCACCCCCCCCCCTCTGCACACCTTCACTTACCCCTAGGAGGAAAACTCTCCTTTCACTCAAGCACCTGGGCCACCATTACCAAGGACCAATGCATTCTGAACATTGTGTCTTATGGATACAAATTTTCCTTCCACACCCTTCCAACCCCAAAAGGGTTCCCAGATCTACCACCAAATCAGTGGGCAGAGGCTCAAAAGCAAATCCTTTCTGTGCTGTCTATGAGGGCAGTAGAGCACGTTCCTGCAGAACAGATAGGCCAAGGCTTCTACTCCAGTCTTTTTCTGGTGCCCAGAAAAGAGGGCACCTGGTGCCCCATTCTCAATCTATCCATTCTAAACACCTTCCTGGTGATCTCAGAATTCAAAATGCTCATCCTCCAGCAGCTGCTACCCTTGCTCTCCAAGGACACTTGGCTAGCCACCGTAGAGTTAAAAGAGGCCTACCTCCACATTCCTATCAGGGAATCATGCAGGAAATATCTCCGCTTCAGGGCAGGATCTCAACACTTTCAGTTCTCTGCGCTTCCCTTTGGCTTATCTACTGATCCCAGAGGTTTCACAAAATGTCTAGCGCCGGCCATTGCCTTTTGCAGACAGTGATATTCAAATTTACCCATACTTAGACGACTGTCTTATTCAGGCAGACAGCCAGGAAAAGCTGCTCAAGCACCTGGCCTTTGTAAAGAACCTACTAACCTCCCTAGGCTACACAATCAATGAAAAGACATCCAAACAGGTGCCCACCCAAAGGATAATCTTCCTTGGAAGTCCCAGATTGCATACCTTACACCAGAGAAACAAATTTTCCTGACAGCCTACTTCTCTCAACTAGCCACCAGGCCCCAGCTATCTGCAAGGAAGATCCTGCAAACTCTGGGCTTCATGGCATCTTGCAAACTACTCATTCCATATGCCAGACTGCATATGAGGAAACTTCCAATGGTATCTAAAGAGCCTTTGGTGTCAACACTCTTAAGACCTGGAAACTCTTCTACCTATAATTCCTTACCTCACAAAGGAATTTCTTTGGTGGGCAACAGCATGCTCCCACAACAAGGGACTGCCCTTCTCCCCACCCCCCACCGCCCATACCCTCGCCACAGATGCATCAGACTACACTTGGGGTGCACACCTGGACGGCAGTTGCATACAGGGCCAATGGAGCCCACAGCAAATCCCTCTGCACATCAATAAAAAAGAGATGATGGCTGTGCAGCACGCCTTGATAGCTTTCAAACCCCTTCTCTCTCCAGGGGTTCTCCTGATCCAAACAGACAACACCACAGTCATGTGGTACATCGACAAGCAGGGAGGGACTCGTTCCTACCCTCTATGCAGACTGGCCATGACCCTTTGGCTCACAGCCTCTTCCATGCAACTACACCTCTTAGCAGAATTCCTACCAGGCTCTCTCAACTCTCTGTCAGACCTATTAAGGAGAAACCTTCTGGACCCACACGAGTGGCAACTCAACAGAAGTACCTTCACCCTAATAATTCAGAAATAGGGAACCCCGAAGGTCGACCTCTTTACCTCCCACACCAACCATCAGCTCAGCAAATTCTTCACTAGGGAGCATTACTGCATGGCTTGAAAAGTGCATGCCTTGTCCTTCCCCTGGGTCAATCTATCGGTCTATGCCTTGCCTCCCCTACCTCTCATCCCCAGGGTACTGCTCAAAATAAGGGAGGAAAAACCAAGGACCATTTTATAGCTGAAAACTGGCCTCGACAACACTGGTACCCTTTGCTGTGCAGCCTGTCCCCGCTGCCTCCATGGCATCTTCCTCAGATTCCAAATTTCCTGACCCAGAGGGAAGGAGAATTCAGGCATTCCCCAATTGCAGACACTCAGTTTGGCGGCTTGACTTATTCCCTAACCCCGAACCAATCTGCCATCCTCAGTAAACAGGTTCTGGATGTTATCCATGAGTCCAGATGTCCTAGCAACAGAAAGTCTTAGGCAGATAAATGGAAAATGTTCTGCACCTGATTCCAGACTAAGGGAGGCAATACGGCACAGCCCTCCATTCCTCTCATCTTGGATTATTTAGCTGACCTACTACACAGTGGTGTCTCTTTCTCCTCTATAAAAATTCATGCCTCTGCTATTTCTGCTAATTTTCCCACTGAGCAGCACCTTTTCTCACACCCGTTGATCAAACAGTTCCTCAGAGGGGCTAGCAACTTGAGGCCCCCCAGAAGGGCACAAACACCAGCTTGGGACCTTAACTTTGTCTTGGAAAAGCTCGCCCTGCCCCCTTTTGAACCAGCTTCTTCTGCAGAGCTAAAATTTCTCTCCTGGAAGACAGCATTCCTTTTGGCCATCACTTCAGCCAGAAGAGTGTCTGAAGTGCAAGCACTCATGGTTGTGGAACCCTTCATCATCTTCCATAAAGACAGGGTATCCCTCAGATGTAACCCATCCTTCATGCCCAAGGTGATGTCCTGTGTGGCTCTCAATCAATCCATTCATTTGCCCACCTTCTTTCCTAATCCCCAGAACAAGGGGGAAAGGATTCTTCACTCTCTAGATGTGCACAGACAGCTCAGATTCTATCTGGACAGGACTAAATCCTTTAGAAATTCTGATCAATTGCTGGTTAGCTTTGTTACAGTGGCAGAAGGCAAAGCCATCTCCAAGCAAACCATTTCCAAATGGAGACCACACTGCATCCATTTCTGCTACAAACAGCATGGAAATCCTCCCCCCAAGGGGGGCAGGACACACTCCACCAGAGCAGCCTCCACCTCTGCAGCTTTCCTTAGAGGGGTCCCCACCAGGGACATCCTGGAGGTTGCCACCTGGACATTTGTTCACACTTTTACCAAACATTACCGCCTGCCTCTCTTCAAATCCACAGCAGGGTTTGCCTCTTGCAGGGCATCCTAGCCAGTCCCTAATTCCTTGACTGCCTTCACCCATTTCCTCAGCTTTGGGAATCTACCCAAATGTGATGACTGCAACAGTGAAACGCGAAGAACATAGTACAGTTATGTGTGCTTACTATAAATGTAGATGTTCGAATGTATTCACTGTTAGTCTCCTTTCCCTCTCTCAACCCCCCCCCATTCTCCTTCTCCTTTTATTACCATTCTTCCTTGTTGTTCTCCTTTCCTTACAAGAGACATATTGGTATTTATTTTCCACTGGTGGGTTTCTTCCACCAGAACCTGGCCTCCTACTTTGGGGGCTCCTGACGGGTTAGGGCAAGAAAAACTGATGTAATGGCGTCGGCTGCCTTACTTTATACTACTGATGACCTGACGTCAGTCCTCAAGTGACAGCAACTGACGCAGAAATGCTAAGTCTCTAGTGTTTGGGCTGGCCAAGGGCTACCCTGGCAAGGATAACCCAAATGTGATGACTGCAACAGTGAATACACTCGAGCATCTACATGTACGGTAAGTGTACACTACTGTACTTTCATATTATCTCAGCCTCTCAGAAACAATCCACCAGAAAAGTTTATCACAGCAAATGGAAAAGCTTTTCCATCTGAGCTGTGTCAAAAGGAATAGATCAATTTTCTGTCCCCGTCCCTTCCATACTGGAGTTTCTGTTTGAACTTTTCCATAGTGGTTCCAAATGGCTGCCATCTCTAATTTCCACATGGGCCAGAATGACACCTTCATAGCATCACTAAGTCTCTTAAACTTTTTGAGAGGAGCATTCCTTCTATAACTGCCAACCAAAGACCTGGTCCCTTCATGGGATAGTACTGTTTTGCACCAGGCATTAACTCAACCTCCCTTTGAACCAGCAGGATCAGCAGATTTGAAATTCCTCTCTTGGAAGACAATTTTTCTTGTGGTTGTTAAATTGGCCAGATGAGGTTCAGAGTTACACTCCCTTTCTTGCAGCCCGCCTTACTTGATTATCCTCCAAGACAGAGTTTCCTTAAGGTCTCCAAAAGAAATTTAGTCCAGTCGGTCAACCTACAAGTGTTTTTCTCCCAGATTTTCAAACAAAGGTGAGTATATTCTGCATATCTTGGATGTTCATCACCAACTCAGATTTTATCTTCATATGAACGAAACACTTCAGGAAATCTGATCAGTTGTTCATTGCCTTTTCTAGACCAAAACTGAGCAAAGCAGTTTCTAAGGTTACTCTTTCAAGATGGTTATCAGATTGTATTTCCATTGTATAGACTAAAAAGGAGTAACCATTTGAAATGTAGGGACCCACTAGATCAGGTCCCAGATGTGTAGACTGAATGGCTAAAAGAACGGACTTGTGTATCTATATCAAGGCAGAGGTACAGTTTCTTGGAATATTCCCTTTTTTTGAGGTATTGCAATCTTACACTTAGTACATGTAAGTTTGTGGGTGCCAGGAGGGCTTGCTGCCCTGCAAAAAAATAATTTTTAAGGAGAAGAGTGATTTTAGAGATTCACTCTTTTCTAGGTTTTTTTTTTTTTTTTTTTTTTTTTTGAATTGGGGCTTTTTGGCACTTCCGTGCTGGCATTTCAATAGGGAGCCTTAAAAAGAGCCTATCCATGCAATCATAACTCAAATCTCATCCCACAAGAGAAACAGCCACTTCAACAGCTCATACAAAAAGACTTCCCATTGATGATAATTTGTGCTGCTGAACCTATTCAACAGTTTACACCTTTGTGTCTCATAAATTGGATGTACAGTTGAGATCAGATTCTTCCTTTGGTTCCATCATTTACAGGAACATCCTTCCTTGATACCACCCAGGTAGAAATTGTTTGAGAATCTGTCTCAGGTGTTAAATCAGATGAAAATAGACCACATCAGATACAAAAGTTGAGTACTTACCATAACAATGCATCTGTGTTGTCTGA